>NC_056734.1:561310813-561567374 GCF_019279795.1 Protopterus annectens
ACCTGAAAAAATAAATGCAGAATAAGAGGGGTCCCAGGACTGAGCCCTGTGGGACACCGCTTGTGACTGGCTTAGAGTCGGACATAGCTCCAGCAACTCTGACCCTGTGGGTTCTGTCCTTGAGCCAGTTTGCAACCCATCTCGTGACATATGGGTTTACATTTAAGCTGGTGAGTTTGTCTATGATGCCCGAGTGGGGTATTGTGTCAAAGGCTTTTGCAAGGTTCAAGGTAGGCTGTGTAAACTGCCTTACCCTCATCAATGGCCTTAGTGACTGTTTCAAAAAAGTCGACCTCAAAAGGCAGGATCTGCCACTGACAAAGCCAAATTGGGTAGGATCCAATGTCTGTAGGTCCCCAATGTCTTTGTTTATGAGTTCCATAAAGATCCTCTCCATAGCTTTGCAGACCAGGCTCGTCAAGCTTATGGGGCGGTAATTTCCAGGGTCCGTAGAAGCACCGCCTTTGTGAAGTGGGACCACTGTTGCCGTACGCCACTCTTTGGGCATGTATCCTGTAGTAAGGCTAAGATTAAACAGCAGCCTTATGTGTGGGTTTAGTTCCTCTTGGAGTTCATGTAGCACACAGCCCGGGACACCGTCCGGTCCCATTGATGCTGTGTTTTTAGCTTTAGAGAGGGCGGCTCTCACCTGGGCATCTGAGATGTTAGGGAGGCTACACTCTGCTGGGATAGTTATTTCTCCTTTGGGGGGGAGGAGAAATTTGCACTGAACCCGTGTTGGCAATGTCAGTGGGTTCAGTGTATTTTGTGTCATTTTGGACTAACTCTGAGCATATCTGGGAGTCTCCACCCAGGTTTCTAACATAGCTAAAGAAAGCCTTGTGATTGTCTTTTGCGATTTTTCTCTCAAAGTTGGCCTTGGATGATTTTATGAGTGATCGTAGTTTTTTGCTAGTACTGATCAGAGATGCCTTCCCTTTTAGGGATTTTGCTCGGTCATGTAGTAGCTTCCTCCTTCTGTTGTAAAGTTTGTTTATGGCTGGGGTCCACCAGACCGGGCGCCTGCCTTTGGGGGAATGGGTCTTGGTTTTATTTGGGATTGCATGATCCATGCATGATCCATGCATTCTTGAAGGTGCCCGTAGAAGGCATTTGAAAAGGATTCAGCAGTGTGGGTTGTGGTTTCCACTGGCCCAGGGACCTTGAAGGACACCACTTCAGTCTTAAGAAGTGTAAAGTTGGCTTTTGAGAAGTTCTTCATTGTGGTCTTTTGTGCAGGGGGTGGGGGCGGGATGTGGATTTCCAGTGAGATTAATTTATGGTCTGATCTTACCAATGAGGGATATACTTCCGGTGTGGAGTATTTTGTCCCCATGTTTGTGATGATCAGGTCTAGTATATTGTCTCCTCTTGTGGGAATGGTGACTAGTTGTTCCATCGCATTTGAGTTTATGAATTCTAGGAACCTTTGGGCTAGGGTGTTTGGGCTTGAGTAATGTTCCCAGTCTATGTTTGGGTAGTTGAAGTCTCCCAATATGATGGTATTTGGAGAGACATTCATACTCTCCAGTGTCTTCAGGAAGGCTGTGTGGGGTTCCTGAGTTTGAGAGGGTGGTCTGTAGCATGCTACAAATTGTAAGGCAGTTTTGCCTATGGTTAGTTGCACCTGGACAGTCTCCGATGCTTTGTGCGTTGCCACTAACCTGGAGGTGTGGGCATCTTTGATGAATATGGATACTCCCCCTCCTTTTGTGGTTCAGTCCAAGTTTTGGGGCCGGAAAGCATGATATGAGGTAAAACCAGATAGTGCCGGGGTGCTCTCAGGAGCCTTGAACCAGGTTTCAGTCACTACACAGACATTGATGTTCTCCATACTGAGGAGGGCTTCGAGGGTGTGCATCTTGAGATTTAGACTTCAGGCATTGAGCAGCATTACCCTTTTTTTTTTCCACCTGTGTTTTCTAGGGAGGTAGGTTTGTCATTTGAGCCTTTGCCAATATCCGGAAGCCCAGGGGTGACAGGTGCAAGCCATCCCTTGCGAAGCAGCGTGGCTTGTCGAGCATGTCATCCCAAGCAGACAGACATTGGATCCCCTTAGAATGACACCAGTAATTAAGCCAATTGTTAAAACTGATCATTTTGTCTTTGTACTGTGGCATCATTCTTGGTGAGGGTAAGATGCTGCTCAGGGTCAGGTTCATACCGGCCTGGGCTACATAATCAGAGAGCTCCTCTATGTCTCTTTTCATGTAGTCCAGGGAGGTACGTCTCGGGTCGTTCACACCGGCATGTACAGTGGAGTGACCTGAGTGCTTGTGTTATGTGGTGGATTCTAGCTCCCGACAGGCAGCTTACTGTGACCTTTTCCTTGTTCAGTCTGGTGAGCGGGACGTCATTGTGTCTGACTATGGAGTCACCTATTACAAGTGTGTCTGGCATGTTGTTTGGCCTTAAGGGCTATGACCGTTTAGCACACTGACTTTGTGAACTGTGTGTTGCATGTGCTATGTCTTGAGGTGGCGGTTGCCTGGGTGTCTGCTTTGGAGGCCTCTGCTGTTTTGGTAGATTTTTAATCAGCACCTCAGAGTATGATTTTGTGTGTTTATGTGTTTGGTTTGCAGTTGTGATAGTTCTATGTGAGACTGGGTTTGTGGTGTGCGTTGTTACCTTCTCCTCCGGACTGGTCTTGCCAGTACTGAATTGAGAGAGCTTCGCCTCCAGTACGGCTATATAGTTGCATCTCTCGCATATATTTGTATTTGTTGGGAGGAGGAGAGGGTTGTCTGTGTACATGAGGCAATTGTAACATTGCCTCAAGATTCCCAGATTCACCAGCTGAACAGGAGAGGACGCCAGCAACTGACCCTTCGACATGCTAGAATAGTGAAAAAGATTGCTGTGTAACTGAGTCAGAAAGGATGTATAGGGAAATGGGTACTCAAGGGAATTTAGGTGAATTAAGTACTTTCTTTTGTTTAAGAGTACTTTACCTGTATAAAAAATGCTTTAGTAGCAAGTGCTGAGCTTTTCAGTTAGAGTATAGGCTGTTGAGATTGCAAGTAGAGCAGTTCTAAGGGAAAAATTGAAGAGTAGACTTTACGGAGACAGAAATAGTTTAAACTTGATTATCCGGCGCTGCCCGATGCTGCTCTATGAGCAACTTCGCACTAGTTCGCGCTAAAGCGCTCAAAAACGGGCTTTATAGCAGGGGGTTGAAAAGAGCCAGGAATTGACCCAAAATGGCCAATAAACTACAAGTTGCTGGGCTGGAACCAATCCTCTAGGGACGAATAGGTTGCTCAGTGCTCCCCACTACCACTGGTGAACAAAGAAGCTTCCTCTTATCCAAATAAGGAAATGGATAGCACAGGAACTAAGACAAAGCCCAGAGATCAGCAAAAACTGAAGACTGGACTATTCTAGTTCAGAAAAGCGGGAAAACAAGGATTTTTTTTGTTCTTTTTTTTACAGAGAAAGGAGAAAAAGATACAGTAGCAAACAGTAAATGCTATAAAACGGCTAGCACACTTGAGTGTGTTAACCTAACAATTAAATTAGACAAAAATAACTTTTTAAAGTGCTAACAGTTTAAAATCTACACAGGTACAGTAAAAACAATATGCAGAGCTGTTTTTTAGGCGAAATGCAGTCGAGATGCAGTAATTAAAGCGAAAGCCAGAAAAAAATATTTATAAATCCAGGAAAGTCACTCTCACTCTCTGCTGCTTGTAGAACTCTGCAACTATCATGGAAGAACAACTGGTACAGTAGGCTCAAAGACCAAATGGATCAGAACAGAGAATAATTTAGTTAGCGCCGGCGACTTCAAGAGTCTGCGCACCACCCGTTCCACATTATTGTCAGATAAGCTCCTGGTGGACCTGGAGGATAGGGATGGACAGCGAGACCTATGCAGAATGGCAGATCTCAATGCCGGAGAAATATTCATGGACCGGCTTCGAGAAGAGGTGTCTTGCGACTCCAAGGACTTTGGAACCAAAGAACCAGGCTTGTCAATTAGTATAACCTCAGACGGCTCCGAGAACTGTGGAACCGAGGCGGTAGAGGCCTTAGAAATTTTTGGTAACTTGGCTGGCAGCCCAGACTGAGCCGATGATGCAAGTCAATGTCTTTTCTTAGATTTTTCCTTTTTGGAAGGAGGACAGGAAGAAGAGCTGTGGATAGCTTCCTCAAAAGTTGGCTTTAAGAGCCCTTTAAGGATTAATTTGTTTCTCCTTTCTTATAGAGTCCTTGCACTGAAGGAATGATAAAACATACGATCCTCTAGAAGATGAATTGCTCCAAGGCAATGCACACATATTACACAAGACAGTCTGTAATGAACATTTTTTGTGAACACTTCTGGCATTTTTTTTAAAGCCCGAAGGCTTAGGTTCCCTCTCTTTTGTGTCTTTAGACATGGTAAGATCAGACCACAATTATACAAGAAAGTTTTAACTATTAAACTGCTAACAGTATACTAAGTAATACACTACAGGAAACACAAAGGAGAGAGACAACAAGGGAGCAAAATAGGGCCTCTAACTGAAACGACCCTATTTTCTACACAAACACACTAACTACAAGCCCCCTAACTTAAAAGGGCGAAGAGCTCTCTAACTTAAATGAGAGTCTAAAAAGTACAGTTTTGTACCTACCATAAATGTAGATGCTAGAGGATCCACATTGCTGCAGTCCTAACTATTGGGTAGTCCGCTGTCCCAGTCGGCCCGAATACCAAAGTATATGGCTGACGTCGGTCAAGGCGCATTAGACTGACGTCAGGACGTCAGGGTACTAATGCGCATGACCGACGTCATATCCTCAGTCTTTTCTTGCCCCAGATGTCAGAAGACCCTAAAAAGACAAGGCCAAAACCAAAAACACCAAACACTCCTGCACCAAAAATATGTACAATATATACAAAATTACAAGACCTCACCCACGCAACCACCCCTAAACACAGAGGGGAAGGAGGGAGGGTAAATTGGACTGCAGCAATGTGGATCCTCGAACATCTACATTTATGGTAGGTACAAAACTGTACTATGTTCTTCATTCCACATTGCTGCAGTCCTAACTATTGGGTAGAATCCCAAAGCAGAGGTAAGGGAGGCTGGCAAATCATAAGGAAGCAGGAGCTGTCAACATGCCTTGCAAAATAGCTGTGGCAAAACCAGCCCTAGATTTAGAGTAGAGAGGAAGGTGGTAATGCTTAGAGAAAGTATGCACTGAACTCCAAGTAGCTGCCTCCAAAATATCCTTAGTTGCCACCCCCCTTAGAAATGCTGTTGAAGTGGCAGTAGCCCTAGTGGAATGAGGCCTAATCCCAGCTGGAATATCCTTGCCATGACGGAATAACAAAATGCAATGCAAAACCCAATCCACTTAGAAATAGTTTGTTTTGACACAGGCTTGCCCTGAGAACTCAAAGCAAAAGAAACAAACAACTGCTGAGACTGCCTAAAATCCTTGGTCCTGCATAAATAATAACGCAACTGCCTGTGTACATCTAAAGTGTGCAAAATCTTTTCCCCTTATTTTGGGGATCTGCATAGAAAGTAGGCAAATGAATAGTTTGGTTTAAAGCCACACTAGAAACCACCTTAGGCATAAAAGAAGGATTAGTGCGTAATGATACCCTATCCTTATGGAAAATCAAAAAGGCTCTACGCCATAAGGGCCTGCAATTCAGAAACCCTTCTTGCAGAAGTAATGGCCAACAAAAAGCAGTCTTCCATGACAAGTATTTCAAATCAGCAGTAGCCGAGCTCAAAAGGTTGTAGAGTAAGTTTCTCCAACACAAAATTGAGATCCCAAGCAGGAGTAGGAGCTCTACATGGGGGTCTTATATTCTTTGCCCCTCTAAGAAATTGCTTGAACAAAGGATGCGAAAACAATGGTGGGTCACAATCATAGTGAGCTGAAATTGCTGCAGCATGAATCTTAATGGAAGAGAAAGACAAACCTTTGTCCAATAATTCAGTAAGATATTGAAGAGCCACACTCAAATTAGGCTCAGAAATCTCCAAATTCTTTGCTGCACTCCAAAATAAAAATCTCTTCCATTTTTCAGCGTACACTTTCCTTGTACTAGGTCTTCTGGCTTCCATAATCACATTTAAAACTTGTTGAGGAAGTTGAGACCTGCTGTGTTTCAAAACAGAATATGCCAGGCTGTTAGATGGAGAGTGAAGCTTGACATTGAGCAGGTGACCGTCCCTCTGAGACAACAGGTGTGGAATCAAAGGTAAAGGCCATGGAGGCTTCCTTACCAGACTCCTCAGTAATGGGTACCAGTGTTGCCGAGGCCAATCTGGAGCTATTAAAATCATCCTTGGCTTGTCTTGTCTGACCTTTAGGAGCACCTTTGGGAGAAGACGCAGAGGTGGAAAGGCATACACATGAAGATTTTTCCAACTGAAAGAAAGAGCATCCACTTTCCAAGCTGTGTGATGAAACCTCTTTGTGCAAAACTTTGGCAGCTGGTGGTTTAGTGGAGAAGCGAACAGATCTATGTCTGGAGTTCCCCATGACACTGTCAATTTCGGAAATACATGAAGATCCAGTTTCCACTCGTGGGGATCCATGAGTTGTCTGCTTAACACATCTGCTAAGGAGTTCTGTGCTCCCGGCAGAAACCTTGCCTGAAGAGTTAGTTGCAAGCTGAGCGCAGTCTCCCATAAAATCATTGCTTGCCTGCACAACGGGTAAGAATGTGTTCCCCCTTGTTTGTTGATGTACCACATGACAGTTGTGTTGTCCGTTAGAATCAACACCTGCCCTGGAAGAAGTAACTCCTTGAAAGCCATTAATGCAAACTGGACTGCTAACATCTCCTTCATGTTGATATGTAGATGCTGTAGTCTGGCAGGCCACTTGTCTTGTATCCACCTTCCATTTAGATGAGCTCCCCAAGCAATGTCTGAGGCATCTGTCGTTAGAATCTGACTCGCCTCTGGCCGGGTCACAGAGAGTCCCTTGTTTAGGTGACATTCCTGAGCCCACCACAAAATTCCTGTTGAATGCAAGGTATTATTTGAATGACAGTGTCCAAATCCTGGCAGTGCTGTGTCCATACATTTTGAGATACCATTGCAGCTTCCTCATATGCAGTTTGGCATTGGGAAGCACCAGAATACAAGATGCCATGAACCCTAAGGCTTGAAGGACTGTCCTTGCAGTCAGCCCGGACTGAAGAGATAGTTGATGGAAGTAAATGGAAAGATTCTTTTGTTTGTCCGGGGTTAAAAAGGCCATCTGGGCTGCTGTATTCAGTCTCACACCCAGAAAGCACATGTCTTGAGAGGGTACTAGACTGGACTTTATTTCATTCACAGAATACCCTAGGCATCTTAGCACTGCTATCACATATTCCAAATGCTGTAAAAGGTCTTCCTTTTCTTGAGCCAGAATCAGGCAGTCGTCCAAGTAAGGATAGATTTGAATTCCTTTTAGCCTGAAGTAAGCTATCACTGGAGCCAGAACCTTTGTGAATACTCTGGGCAGTAGATAAGCCAAAGGGCAATGCAGAGAACTGATAATGGAAATTTCCAGCTCGAAAACGCAGATACTTCCTGCAACTTAGTCTGATAGGCACATGAAGGTAAGCCTCCTTGAGATCTAAAGTTACCATCCAGTGATCTTTGCCCAGCAGAGGTAAAAGCTGTTGTAACGTCAACATTTTGAACTTGGGAATGTCCAGATAAGTGTTGAGGATAGATAAATCCAAAATTGGTCTCCATGTGTTCCCCTTCTTTGGTACTAGGAACAGGCGAGAATAAAATCCTAGGCCCCTTTCTGGCACAGGAACTGGCTGAATGGCCCCTATTTGGAGTAACAGAGAAATTTGCTTGTGAGCCTCTTTTCTTTGTAGAGGAGGAATGTCTGGCATGCCTTTGAAAGGAGGCAAGGTATGGAAATAAAACCTGTAACCGTGGTGAATGATATCCAAAACCCATCTGTCTTGGGTAATTAAATCCCAATTTTCTTTGAAAAGAGCCAACCTTCCTCCCAAAGGTGCTGCCAGGCGAGAACGTACTGGCAGCTGAAAAGGCAGGTCATTGGGTCTGTTTACGAAAGGACTGACCCCTGCCCTCACCAGAAGTCTGAGCAGGAGAACTCCCTGTTCTAGGCCTAAAAGAACCTTGAGCTCTGCCCCTACCACGCCTAGACCTACCCCTAGATTGGGAATCATAAGCAGGATATGTCCATCCCTTAGTAGGCCAATTTCTACTAAACTTGGAGGCTGCACCTGCAAAAATCTTTAACAGTTTGCATAGACTTAGCCTTGTCCTCCATTTTCTTTAAAACTGCTTCCACAGGCGAACCAAACAATACGTCAGACTGTAAAGGAGCATCCAAAATCCGTGTCTTAACATGCTCAGCTAAATTCTGATCCCTCAACCAGGCGTGCCTACGAAGAACAGAACCAGTGGTAGCCACCCTCGAGGAGGCCTGCACAGCATCAAAACCACATTGCAAGGAATGCTTACCCACCTGTTCAGACACATGAACTAAATCCTGCAACTCTTTACACTCAATACCTTCCGCCAGAGCATCCACCTTAGACTTCAATTGTGAAAGGAGATAATTTTGATATTTTAACATGTGAAACTGGCAATTCAACCTCCTCATGGCTAAAGTGGAAGAAGTATACACTTTCTTTCCCCATCTATCCAAAGCCCTTGCCTCTATCAGGAGGAACAGGATTTTTAACAACAGAAGCCTTAACACCTTTAGGCCCCTGAGAGACAGTTTCCGGGTCTGCCCTGGGACTCTTAAAAGATACTTATGAGCTTCAGGCACCCTATAGTACCTATCCGGTTTAACTGGGGCAGGAGGCAAAGAATCAGGGTTCAGGGAAGCCTCTGCAAAAACATCTTCCACCACATTCAGAACAGGAGGAATAGCTAAAGGCCTATGCTGGGGTAAAAACAAGAATTCCCTAAGCCTCTTCCTGGAATCAGAAAAATCTTGACCTTCCCATTTAAAATGCTCCCTCATGGAATGCAGAGTCTCTGAAAATGAAAAATCCTCAGGAGGAGAAGCTGAAGGAGTAGAATCATCCACATCAGAATCAGAATAAGGAGGATACTCCTGCAAGTCTTCAGCCGAAGACTCAGAAGCCTCCGAACACTGCTCAAAACTCTCAAACTCAGGTTCCACCCTAGGCCTCTTATCAGGAGGGGGCATAGAACCTCTAATCATAGTAATCAAATCCTCTGCCATTTTAAGCATATGTTTCTTAGGCAAAGATCCTGAAGAGCTAGGAGAAACCCCCACTGAAGTTAAACCTGGCCTGCCTCTCAAAGAAGCCTTGGAAACAGAAGGGAGGCTCTAACCACCTTAGGAAGAGAGGGAAGAACAGCCACCTGAGAAGCCCCTTCAGCCTGGCCTACCTCCTGAGAGGACACATCCTGTAACAGTAAAGTCTCTCCCTGAGACTCCAAAGAAACTCCTGGCAGAACCTCCGGCTCCACTGAGCCTTCTAAAGAACCGACGTCCCGGACTGTCGGTTCTTCCACTCTAGGCTTTGCTGCTTTGTCCTTGGGCTTTTGGGCCAGGCGCCGGAGCATCCGGCGGCATTTTATAATTACAACGCTTCCCAAAACTAACCTAGCACAGTCTAACCTTCTCTTAATAGTGCGTTTGTTAAATCTAGCACAAGAGCGGCATCCAACAACGTCGTGCTCAGGCCCTAAACAAGGTATACACAAGGTATGGTAATCCCTATGAGGTATCTGTTTCCCACAAGAAATACAGTTATTCACTTTTTCTGACATCCAGTTAAATACTGAGGCAAGAAAAAACCAAAATATTCCCCAACGGGGTACTTAGCCAACTTTGATTCGGTCTGAAACTCCGACTTCAGAAAATTTCAGAACGCCAACCTGCACTCGCAAAACTGCTTCTGCATCGGACCATGCGGCAAAAAAGACTGAGGATATGACGTCGGTCATGCGCATTAGTACCCTGACGTCCTGACGTCAGTCTAATGCGCCTTGACCGACGTCAGCCATATACTTTGGTATTCGGGCCGACTGGGACAGCGGACTACCCAATAGTTAGGACTGCAGCAATGTGGAATGAAGAACATCTACAACAGACACAACAACCACTACAAGGGATACAGTTAGGCCTATGAAACGACGGCCAAACTCAGCAACAAAGGGGATAAAACTATAACTATTCAACTATAATGCAAGAAAAAGCACAAGAAATTTATATATAACCAAATACCAATCTATTAGAAAATAGAACAATATTCCAGAAAATATGAAAAATATAAAGAAATTTTGTCACAACGTAGCCACAGCCAAGATGAGCACATCCAACCTTGTAATGCGGCAAATGAGATCTGGGGAATTACACCACTGCATTGTGGGATACTTACTGGCCACAAGCCAAGTTTGAGACTTTCAGCTATGTATTCGGCTGAGTGTGAGCAGAGATTGGCTCCGAACCCATCACCGTAAGAATGAAGGCAAGACAGGACAACATAACATCATTTGTTTTAAATGTAAGGACATTTTTACTCAATCAAAAAACGTAGGCTCTGTTCTCTGGCAGTAACAGTGCAAACTTTAAAGAGCTCAACTGGAGAGAATGAGATTTATGAAAGCCATGAAGGATTTTTCTGCTTAAAGAAGCTGTGACTCATTCTCTTACCTGAAGTACTAAAACAACTTTTCAAACAAAAAAAAAAAGCTCCTGTCACAAGCAGACAATGGTTTGAAAGAAAACAATGAGCTTTTCCAGGATGAAATTCAACTCCCACATTGGGATGGGATGATATAATTGGGTGAAAAATCTCTCCCAGAATGGTCTTTGCTGCTTCAACCGATTTTTTTTGCCCAGTTACTTAAATGACCACAAAACTGTCAAAATAGCAAAGATGGAACTTCGACTATTTTAGTCCAGAGGGGGCAGAGACCATTTAGCTCACATAAATGCCCTACAAAAGAAGTGATCACAACCATTGTCTGCAGCAACAAAGTGGACTTCTTACACTTCAATACACATACTGATGCAGCAGGTTGGCTTCAAGTAAAATGGAGACAGAGAGAAAAACAAAAGAACCCCCCCACACACACCTGGCTACTGCCAGGACCTCAGGAGCCAGGTGGACAGTTTCAGGTA
This sequence comes from Protopterus annectens, assembly GCF_019279795.1. NCBI lineage: Eukaryota > Metazoa > Chordata > Ceratodontiformes > Protopteridae > Protopterus > Protopterus annectens. The sequence continues at coordinate 561,321,917 of NC_056734.1, forward strand.
AATCATAAGGCTGGAGTGAAGTATGCAACTCATGTTGTGTGTAAAGAGATTTCCCAACAAAAGCAAGAGAAAGGCTAACTGATGGAATACAAGTAAAATGAAAGTTATGTTCATACCATAACGTTACATCAGTGTAGTCTTATTTGTGTCTGGTTCAGCATGTTGGATGCCAAATATTACCTCAGAGCCTTATACCAGAGTACTGAATCCAAGAATTCTTACTCCTCCGCTATCCACAATTCCCCTCTCCTGTCTGAATTACCTCAGTTGAGTATGCTGACCGATTTCAATGTTTAACATATAAAGCAATGGAGAAAAGTAGTATGCTGTGGAGAAGTCCGCTATACAGAAAAATGGAGCAATGGGAAACGATGGGTCCAGACAAGGTCTAGTTGATCCCTAGAAGAAAAATTACACTTTGGAAGGGGGAGCTGAACCAGAAGAAAATAAAACATGAATCTAATATTATGGTATGTACACTTTTGTATCCGATGTCTATTTTCCTCTGATTCAATATGTGGGACAGATTCCCAAGCTACCCAAAAGGGACCTGGGTGGACACACAGAATGACACTGCAGAATCTGGCAGAGACAAAAGGTGAGAGTCCTAGACTGCACATTTAACTTATGACACAAATATAGTTATAGTAGCCCAAATTGCCACAGTACACATCACTAAGAGGTACTCTGCACATACTGCAGAGGTTGCCACTGCTCAAGCAGAATGAGCCATAGGTTTAGAATGTAGGGATATAGCCCTTGAGACTTATAAACAAAGGAAATGCAATCAATTAGTTAACCATTTTGTGATTTTTAACATGACACACATGATGTTACAGCTTCATTTTTGGGGGGGGGGGGGACAAAACAATTTGTCAGATTTTCTGAAGTCCTTAGTACTGCTAAGGTAGGAAGTACAGTTGTGTACACTTAATATAAATGTAAATGTTTGAGTGTATTCACTGTTGCAGTCATCACACTTGGGTTATCTGCTTGCAGGTAGCCCTCAGTCAGCCGGATCATCAAAGTCTTGGGTCCTGCGTTGGTTGCCGTCTCATCTTGCATGACGTCAGGTAGTCAGGGGTATAAAGCATGCAGCCGACGCCATTACATCAGTTTTTCTTGCCACAGATGTCAGGTGCCCCCCATAATGGAAAGCAATTACATACAAGGTTACACATCCAACAAAAATGCAAATACACCAAAAAGCTTTAAGCATAGTAAATAAGACTAGAGGTATGTATAGTCAATAGAAGTCAGGGGGCTGGAGGGAGGGTAACCAGGACTGCAACAGTGAATACACTCTAACATCTACATTTATGGTAAGTGTACATAACTGTACTATGTTCTTCGCGTTTCACTGTTGCAGTCATTACATTTGGGTAGATTCCCAAAGCTAAGGATGGGAGGAAGTAATTAGCTAGCATTAAGACCAGCTATAAGGCCCTGCAAGACTGCAGTGGCAAAGTCAGCTCTGGATTTAGAAAAAATTGGCAAGTGGTAATGCTTGGTGAAGGTATGTCAAGAACTCCAGGTAGCAGCTTCTAGAATGTCCCTGGTAGGGACACCTCTGAGAAAGGCTGTAGAGGTAGACGCAGCCCTGGTTGAATGTGGTCTTATCCCCTGTGGGGTAGGTTTTCCATGGTGCTTACAGCAGAAATGAATGCAATGGCCTATCCACTTAGAAATGGATTGCTTTGAAATGGCCTTCCCCTCTGCCCCTGCAGCAAATGCAACCAGCAGCTGTTCAGATTTCCTGAGAGGCTTAGTCCTGTCCAAGTAAAATCTAAGTTGTCTGTGCACGTCCAAGGAGTGCAGTATTCGTTCCCCTTTGTTCTGTGGATTAGAAAAGAAGGTTGGCAAATGAATGGACTGATTAAGGGCCACACTGGATACCACCTTGGGCATAAAAGGATTGGTCCTGAGGGACACCCTGTCCGCATGAAAGATGATGAAAGGCTCCACTGCCATAAGGGCCTGTAATTCAGACACCATTCTTGCCGAAGTTATGGCTAGAAGAAAGGCTGTTTTCCAAGAAAGAAATTTCAACTCTCCATCTGCAGCTGGCTCAAAGGGAGGAAGAGTGAGCTTTTCCAATACAAAGATAAGGTCCCAGGTTGGAGTAGGGGCTCTCCTGGGTGGGCTTAAGTTTTTGGCCCCTCTGAGGAATTGCTTCAGCAGTGGATGAGAGAAGAGGGGTGGTCTCTGTATTGTAATGTGCTGAAATGGCTGAGGCATGAATTTTGATGGAAGAAAAGGAAAGGCCCTTGTGAAGCATCTCAGTTAAGTATTGAAGAATATGAGGTAAATTGGGCACTGCTGTGCCAATCCCCTGAGTTTGGCTTCAGGAACAGAATCTTTTCGATTTTTCAGCATAGGATTTTCTAGTACTAGGCCTCCTTGCCTCCAGAATGACATCCATCACTTGCTTACTGAGGGATGGTAACGGAGAGATCAGGTAATTAGCCAGGTTGCAAGGTTCAGGGTTTGAAGTTGTGGGTGCAGAATCTGACCCTCCTGCTGGGACAGCAGGGCAGGGGTCTGAGGCAGGTGCCATGGCGCCAGCAGTGACACTGCGCAAGAGGGGGTACCAGTGTTAACGTGGCCAGTCTGGTGCAATTAGTATTGTTCTTGGTTTGTCCTGTTTGATTTTTAGAAGCACTTTGGAGAGGAGAGGCAGAGGGAGAAAGGCATGAACTCATGGGTTTTTCCAGAAGGACATGGCATCCACTTTCCAAACTTGTTTGGGGGTAGTCCTTGGGCAGAATTTGTCCAATTGGTAGTTCTGAGGGGAGGCAAACAGGTCCATCTCTGGGCTCCCCCATTTGTTTCTCAACATGTTGAATATCTTTGGTTCCAGTTTCCACTCGTGTGGGTCCATGAGATTTCTGCTCAGGTCGTCTGCCAGTGTATTTAGCTTTCCTGGGAGGAATTGAGCCTGTAGGTGCACTTGGAAGCTTAAAGCTGTGTTCCGCAGAGCCATGGCTAATCTGCAGAGAGGGTATGAGTGGGTTCCCCCCGGCTTGTTTATGTACCACAACAGTGGTGGTGTCCGTCTTTACCAATAATTGTCCTGGAAGAATGTGGCCCTTGAAGGCTGTCAAGAGCATTCTGTACAGTTAACATTTCTTTTTGATTGATATGGAGGTGCATTTGAATTGGGTCCCATTTTCCCTGAATGCACTGCCCTGCCAGGTGAGCCCACACATATAGGCTGATGCGTCTGTTGTTAGGGTTTGGGCGGCAGGGGGTAGAGTGAATGGCAGTCGCTTGTTTTGGTGGCAGGCCTCGGCCCACCAAAGGAACTATCTTTAGACAAGGTATGTCAGGAACCATTGATTCTAGATTCTGAGAATGTTGACACCATAGGCTTTTTTGATACCACTGTAGTTTCCTCATATGCAGTCTTGCATATGGAATTAGTAGAATGCAAGAGATCATGAACCCCAGGGCTTGCAGTATTTTCCTTGCAGACAGCTGGGTCTTTGTGGCCAGTAGTTTGAAGTAGGCTGTCAAATGAACTTGTTTCTCTGGCGTAAGGTAGGCCATCTGGGAAGTTATATTCAAGCTTGCTCCCAGGAAAGCAATTGGTTGGCAGGGTACAAGATGTGATTTTTAGTTTATGGTGTACCCCAGAGAAGTTAGCAATTTCTTTACAAAGGCCAGATGATTCCAAAAGTATGTCCTGGCTTTCTACCTGAATTACACAATCGTCCAGGTATGGGTATATTTGAATATTTCTTTGCCTGCAAAATGCAATGACTGGAGCTAGGCACTTTGTGAATACCCTGGGCACAGTAGATAAGCCAAAGGGCAGTGCAAAGAAAGTACAATTTTGTACCTACCATAAATGTAGATGTTTGAGTGTAAACACTGCTGCAGTCATTACACTTGGGTTATCCTGCCGTCAGGCGGTTCCCCAGTCGGCCTGAGTTCCAAAGTCTTGGTCCTGCGTCAATTGCTGTCGCCTCCTCCCTGACGTCAGTGCGACAGGGGTATGCAAGATGCAGCCGACACCATTTTCTTCAGTTTTTCTTGCCCCAGATGTCAGGTGCCCCCAAATAGGTAGGCAATTCAAACTGCTAGTAAAGTATACATAAGAAAAGCAAACAACTTTGTTACCAGCAAATACTCCCCATAGGTCGTGAAGGGTAGAAGACAGGTACGTACCAACAAGTAAGAGGGGAAGGAGGGAGGGTAACCTGGACTGCAGCAGTGTTTACATTCGAACATCTACATTTACGGTAGGTACAAAACTGCACTATGTTCGTTTTGCACTGCTGCAGTCATTACACTTGGGTGGAATCCCAAAGCTGAGGTAGGGTGGCTAGTTCTATAAGGCATTAGGGGTGGCTATAAAACCCTGCAGCACAGTAGTGGTGAAGCCAGCTCTGGATTTGGAGTAAAGGCAAATGGTAATACTTGGTGAAGGTATGCACAGAAGTCCATGTTGCTGCTTCCAAAATATTCTTGGTAGGTACTCCTCTGAGGTAGGCAGTTGAAATGGCTGTTGCCCTGGTGGAGTGAGATCTAATGCTGCTAGGTACAGGTTTCCCATGGTGTGCATAGCAGAAACGTATACAATGTCCTATCCATTTTGAAATAGTCTGTTTTGAAATGGGGTTTCCCTGTGCTCCTGCAGCATAGGCTACCAATAATTGCTCAGATTTTCTGAAAGCTTTGGTTTTGTCCAAGTAGAAGCGTAACTGCCTGTGAATGTCCAAAGAATGCAGTAGTCTCTCCCCTTTATTCTGTGGTTTTGGATAAAAAAATGGCAAGTGAATAGTTTGGTTTAGAGCCACACTTGATACCACCTTTGGCATAAACGTAGGGTTAGTTCTTAAAGACACCCTGTCCTGGTGGAAAATGAGGAAAGGTTCCACTGCCATTAGTGCCTGTAATTCTGAAACTCTTCGTGCTGTTATTGCCAGTAGCAGAGCAGTTTTCCAAGAGATATATATTAATTCTGCTGTGTTAGCTGGCAAAAGGAGGTAAAGTTAATTTTTCCAAAACAAAGTTGAGGTCCCAAGTTGGAGTAGGTGCTCTACGGGGCGGTCTTATGTTTTTAGCCCCTCTGAGGTACTGTTTTAGCAAAGGATTAGAGAAAATTGGTGGATCTGTGATGTAATGAGCAGAAATGGCACAGGCGTGGATCCTGATGGATGAAAAGGAGAGGCCCTTGTCCAGCATCTCAGTTAAATACTGTAGTATCTGAGGAATGTTTGGGACAAGGTGGTCAAGGCTGTGAGCCTGGTTCCAGGCACAGAATCTCTTCCATTTATCCGAATAGGCTTTCCTGGTACTAGGCCTTCTGGCCTCCAGAATGACATCCATAACAGCTTTGAAGAGAGGCATTGTTTGCTTGACTAAGGAATTTTCCATGCAGCTAAGTTTAAGGTCTTTAGCTGGCTGTGAAGTATCTGATTGTTGTGCTGAGTCAGCAGCTGTGGGATTTGAGGCAAAATCCAGGGTGGTTCTTGTGCTAAGTTCTTTAAGATTGGGTACCAGTGCTGGCGTGGCCAGTCTGGTGCAATCAGGATCATCTTTGGCTCTTCTTGCCTGGCTTTTATGAGTACCTTTGGAAGGAGAGGTAGAGAAGGGAAAGCGTATACTTGTAGGCTTTTCCAGCTGAATGAGAGGGCATCCGCTTTCCATGCTTGTGGAAGTTAACTCCTTGTGCAGAATTTCTGTAGCTGGCAATTCATTGGGGATGCAAACAGATCCATGTCCGGGCTCCACCATTTCTGTGTTATCATTCTAAATATTTGTGGATTCAATTCCCATTCGTGGGGATCCATGATGTTTCTGCTTAAGTCGTCTGCCAGCATGTTTTTCTCTCCTGGCAGGAATTGTGCTTGCAGATGAAACTGGTAGTCTAGAGCTTTGTTCCACAAGGTCATGGCTTGTATGCAGAGGGGGTAGGAGTGTGTTCCCCCTTATGTACCACATAACTGTGGTGTTGTCTGTCTTTAGTAATAGTTGTCCTGGATGCAGCAGGTCCTTGAAAGCTATAAGGGCATTTTGTACAGCTAGCATCTCTTTTTGATTGATGTGAAGATGCCTTTGTTCTGCGGGCCACTCGCCCTGAATACATTTTCCTGCCATGTGTGCTCCCCAGGCATAATCCGATGCATCTGTTGTCAGTGTTTGCTTGGCTGTGGGTTGAGTGAAAGGCTGTCCCTTGTTGAGGTGACAAGCTTGAGCCCACCATCGAAACTCCTGTTGAAGGCAAGGAATTAGTGGTATAACTGTTTCCAAACTTTGACATTGTTGAGACCATACACTCTTTAGGTACCATTGTAGTTTCCTCATATGCAGTGTGGCATATGGAATTAGTAGTATGCAAGATGCCATGTAGCCCAAGACCTGCAGGGAGTTGGGTCTTTGTTGCCATCAATTGAAAGTACTGAGTCAGTTGTCCTTGCTTGTCTGGTGTGAGATGAGCCATCTGGGCCGTTGTGTTCAAGCTGGCACCCAGGAATATTATCTCTTGTGAGGGCACTAGTTTTGATTTCTTTTTGTTTACTGTGTACCCCAGGCAACTTAATAACTTTTTTACAAACGCCGGATGCTTTAGAAGAATGTCCTTGCTCTCTGCTTGAATCAGGCAGTCCTCCAGTTACGGATAAATTTGAATTCCTTTCCGCCTGCAAAATGCAATTACTGGTGCCAGGCATTTTGTGAAGACCCTGGGTACAGTAGATAAGCCAAAGGGCAGTGCATGGAATTGATAGTGCATTGAACCAGCTATGAATCTGAGGTATCTTCTGCAGTTTTGTCTGATAGGGACATGCAGGTATGCCTCCTTGAGGTCCAAGGTCACAAGCCAAGCTTTCTTGCCCAGCATGGGAAGAAGCTGCTGTAGTGTCAACATTTTGAATTTCAGAACATCCAGGTAAGTATTTAGAGAAGAAAGATCCAGAATGGGCCTCGAGGCTTTGTCCTTTCTGGGAACCAGAAAGAGTCTCGAGTAAAATCCTTGCCATTGCTCCTGTGGTGGTACCTTTTGAATAGCTCTCATATCCATGAGTGCTGTAATTTGTTTTTGAGCCTCTTGACCATTGATTTGGTGGCAGATCTGGCATTCCTTTAAACCTTGGCAGTGTGTGAAAGTGGAACCTGTAACCTTGAGATACAATGTTGAGTACCCATTTATCTTTGGTGATCATATGCCAATTGTGATAGAAAAGTGCCAGTTTTCCTCTCAAGGGAACTGCCAAGAGAGAGTTGTTTGGCATCTGTAGTGGGAAGTCATTGGGGCTGCTTTTTATATGGTTGGGGCCTGTCTTCCCCTTCTTTCTGGCCTGATGCAACCCATTGTCGAGGCCTGTAAGGACCTTGTGGTTGACCTCCAACCTCTTGGACATCTGTATCTGCCCTTTTGAGGTCTGTCTAACTGGAAAGTGTCAATTTCTGCTAAATCTAGGAGGCTGAATCTGTAAGAAGTCCTTCACCGCTTGCCAAGATTTTGCCTTATCCTCCATTTTCTTTAATATCTCTTCTGCCTTAACTCCAAACAACACATCCTGCTGCAAAGTTGCATCCCACAATTTTGCTTTAACATGATCTGGTAATGTATGTTCTTTAAACCAAGCATGTCTTCTAATGACAGAGCCTGTAACTGCTGCTCTACAGGAGACCTCTAAAGAAAAAAAAACACATCGCAAAGTATGTTTTCCCACCTGTTCAGCTGCATGCAATAAATCCTGCATTTCTTTAAAATTAGGAGGATCTGAATCTGGAAGCATTTTTTGTTTCAACTGAGACAGTAAAAATTGCTGATATTTTAGCATGTGAAACTGGCAACTTAAGGCTCTCATTTCTAAAGCTGCAGACGTATATACTTTCTTTGCCCATCTGTCTAATGCTCTGGAATCTCTGTTAAAGGGAACTGGATTCTTGGCTGATGAGGCCGTAACCCCTTTGGGTCCCTGAGAAATAGTTTCAGGGTCAGCAACAGGGCTTTTATACAGAAATTTGTGAGAGTCAGGGACTCTATAGCATCTGTCAGGTTTAACTGGGGCTGGAGGTAAGGAATCAGGATTTAAGCTGGATTCAGTATACACATCATCCACAATCTCCAACACTGGCGGAATAGCAAGGGGTCTGTGTTGAGGTAATAAAAGTAAGTCTCTGAGCCTTTTCTTGGATTCTGAGTAATCCTGGCCTTCCCAATGGGAATGCTCCCTCATGGTATGTAAGGTTTCCCCAAAAGAGTAGCCCTCAGGCGGAGAGGCTGATGGAATAGACTCCTCAGCATCAGAATCCTCATAAGGGGGTAAAGAATATCCTAGGTCTGAGAATGAATCTGAAGAGATGGACACCTGGTCGGATGAGTCATAGTCTGCATCCTGTCTAGGCTTTTTATCATGAGGGGGATGGGACCCCCTGATCAGAGTGATTAGGTCTTCGGCCATTTTGAGCATTTGTTTCTTTTCTTAGGCATGGAGGCCTGTCCTGGAGAATACTGTATTTGTTTCTTTGTTTTTAAAGGAGGCTTAATTGAGTAGGTCTGAAAACACCCTCTGAAGCTGCGGGTAGCTCAGTTACTCCGGATCCCTCTGAAGGGTTAGTTTCGGTAGGCTGACTAACTTGTGCATCCGAAGGCCCAGCCATCTCCACGTGGGAGTCAGAGGTGGCCTGTGGTTCTACAGAAGCGGTAGTCAGGGGCTGCAAAGGCGCCTCGCTGAAAACCGGAGAACCGGCGACTGGCCTAGAAGAGGCTTAGTCGTCAGTTTTGGGCCTCAGATGCCTATCCTTGTCTCTGCGCTTTTTATGTATTCCGATCGTCGGAAGTTCTGACTGCATGGTATAATGGAATTTTCTACCAAAATAATGTCGGGCAAAATCAAACAGACGTTTAATAGTGCACTTGTTAAACCTAGCACAAAACAGACAACCAGTGACGTTGTGGTCTGGGCCTAGGCATGGGATGCAAAAAGAATGGAAATCCTTATGAGGCATTTGCTTCCCACAAGAAATACAGTTATTAACTTTTACTGACATCGGTCTGAGGCAAGAAAAAATTTCCCCAACGGGGTACTTAGCTTTGTAGAAGACTTCGGTTCTGGATTCGGAATGAAAATCTCAGGAGACGGCCGACCGTAACTTGCGAACTGCTTTTGCTTCGGGCACTGCGCGGCAAGAAAGACTGAAGAAAATGGCGTCGGCTACATCTTATATACCCGTCGCACTGACGTCAGGGAGGAGGCGACAGCAACAGATGCCAGATCAAGACTTTGGAACTCAGGCCGACTAGGGAACCGACTGACGGCAGGATAACCCAAGTCTAATGACTGCAGCAGTGTAAGAAGATGAACATCAGCAGATGGGCTGGGGGATTCAATTTGAATAAGGTCGTAATAACTTTTTTGTACCTCAATCATTTCTGAGGATACCATTTAAAGTGCTCCATCCTGCAAATAGTTTCTCCAAAAGTCAAGTCTTCAACTGGGGAGTCAGGATCCACTAATGCTTCCTCAGGGGATCTGAACCCCAAGGGAAAGACATCTGAGAGTTGTATGAAAGCGATTCCTCTGAGGAATCTGAAAGGACTTCCTCTCCTGAGCCCTAGTCCTCAGACTACAGATGGTCATTAAGGAAGAGGAAGTAATGTTGAAGTAGCATCAGTGGAGGTAGGCCTCAGTGCCATAAAAGCACTGAAAAGGCTTTGACTAAACGCCTGCTAATCAGGCATGCTTTCTGTTGTGGGAGAAATGTTTTCTTTTTTCTCTCTTTTTAAGGGGTCCGGCAGACGTCTGAGTGGGCCTAGAAACCAGAAACTGCAAAGGGTCAGAGGGATCAGACGAATCCTCAGAAAACACAGGCACCCTTTCCAGTGTTGGAAACTGGTGCAGGAACAGCCTCTGTGGATCTGCTCTCGCCTAGGGATTGTGCGGCATCCTTAGAGGTAACTGCATTATCCAGAGCATTGGATCTGGGTCCAGATCCTTGTACCAGGCTGAAGTCGTCCACAGGCTGATAATCCGTCAGAAGAGGCTCGGCAGCAGACGACCGTAAGATCTTGGACTTCTTTTCTGGCAGTTCTGAGGAGCCCACCCATCCCTAAAGTAACCTGCTTCAGACGCTGGTTTTCTAGGTAACGATTTAACGCATGTGACTATGCAAGGTCTTGGGCACGAATGCCTAGCAAATAGGGCAGGCCTTGGGGTCGTGCGACCATCCCAAACAAAAAAGGCACTTATCGTGGGTGTCTTTATGAGGTATCTAGCAGCCGCACTAACACTTAACCTTATGACATGAACAAGCAATACAGATTTTAAGGAGGATTGAAATGATCCCCGACGGGGTACTTATCTTATGGAAACAAATATGGCATCAGCAGTAGCAGAAACACCAGGCATATGACTGGGAGCTGAAAAATTCTGAGGGCTGGTGTGTGCCATCACATTTATGGCTCACATTCTCAGCCACGTCAGACATCTCACACACCTTGGAGGGATTGAAAGCTTTTGAATACTGGCCGTATGTATGCGAGACTACAGGAGTAAACCCATATGCAGAATACTGCAACATGGGAATAGGACATCTACATTTGACTTGGGCAGGTTCACTGTGATACCTAGATGCTTGCAAAGCTTGGGGACATATCTGGTCACTAGTGTTAATCGATACTTAGTGGGAGCCATGAGGAGCCAATCACCAAGGTATGAAAAAACATGGAAACCCTGCAGCTGGAGATGAGCTGCCACCCCCCCCCCCCCCCGCCATACATTTAGTAAACATCCAGGGGACTGTGATAAGTCCAAAGGGCAGGGCTCTGGAAAGTACAGTTTTGTACCTACCATAAATGTAGACGTTCGAGTGCTAATACAGCTGTAGTCATAACAGATGGGTTCTCCTGCCGTCAGGCGGGTCCCTTGGTCGGTCGAATTCCAAAGTCTAGGTCCGGCGTCGGTTGTCGTCGCTTCCTCCCTGACGTCAGTGCGACAGGGGTATAAAAAAACCAGCCGTCATTTTCTTCAGTTTTTCTTGCCCCAGATGTCAGGTGCCCCCAGAAGGAAGGCAATACATAAATTTGTGTAATAAAGCAATGCCATATAATCAAAATACAGTAGTGCAAGCAAATGCATCAAGAATGAATACCCCAATCAGGTTGCATGAGGAGGTGTTAGCCAATAGGCCTGTCCCAAGAGGGGAAGGAGGGAGGGAAACCTGGACTGCAGCTGTATTAGCACTCGAACATCTACATTTATGGTAAGTACAAAACTGTACTATGTTCATCGTGCATACAGCTGCAGTCAAAACAGATAGGTAGAATCCCAAAGCTAAGAAAGGGGTGGTAGGCACTAGGTGGAACTAGGAGGAGCCAGAATGCCCTGCAAGACTGCAGTGGCAAAGCCCGCTCTAGATTTGGAGTATAATGGAAGGTGGTAGTGCTTGGAGAAGTTATGCACAGAACTCCAAGTGGCTGCTTCCAAAATTTCTTTGGTAGAAACTCCTCTGAGAAAAGCTGCAGAGGTAGCCGTGGCCCTTGTGGAGTGAGATCTGATGCCTGTAGGTACAGTTTTGCCATGAAAAGAATAGCAAAAGCGTATGCAGTGGGCTATCCATTTTGAGATTGTATGTTTGGAAATTGGCTTTCCTTGAGCTCCTATAGCATAGGACACAAAGAGCTGTTCTGATTTTCTGAAAGGCTTTGTTCTGTCCAAATAATAATAATGCAGTTGTCTGTGGATGTCCAAGGATTGTAGTAATCTCTCCCCTTTGTTTTGAGGATTAGGATAAAAGGTAGGTAAGGGTACAGCCTGATTCAAAGCTACCCTGGATACCACTTTTGGCATAAAGGACAGGTTGGTTCGTAATGAAACTCTGTCCTGATGGAAGATGATAAATGGCTGCACAGCCATGAGAGCTTGTAGTTCCGATACCCTACGAGCTGAGGTAATAGCCAGAAGGAAAGCCGTTTTCCAGGACAAATATTGCAAATCTGATGAGGCAGCTAGCTCAAAAGGAGGAAAGGTCAGCTTTTCTAGAATGAAATTGAGATCCCAAGCAGGTATTGGTTGTTTCCTTGGGGGTATTAGATTCTTAGCCCCCCTGAGGAACTGTCTTAATAGGGGGTGAGAGAATAAGGGTGGATCAGTGTTGTATTCTGCAGAAATGGCTGAGGCATGGATTTTGATGGAGGAGAATGAAAGTCCACTGCTTAGCAGCTCAGCTAGATACTGTAATATTTGAGGTAAATTCAGTTTTCCAGGATCCTGGCCCTTTTTCTCATTCCAGACACAAAACAGTTTCCATTTTGCGGAGTAAGCTTTTCTAGTAGACGGCCTTCTGGCCTCCAAAATGACATCCTGCACCTCCTTGGAGAGTAGGGTCTGTTGTGATGCTAAGGAATCTTCCATGCGGCTAGATTGAGTGTTTTTAGCTGACTGTGAAGAGTTGTGAAGCTGTGCTGAGTCAGAAGAGGCAGCATTAGAGGCAGGGTCCATGGTGGGGAATGCGTCAGGCTCCTCAGGAGTGGGTACCAGTGTTGTCTTGGCCAGTCTGGAGCAATGAGAATCATCTTTGGTTTGTCTGCTCTGGTTTTTAATAGAACTTTGGGCTGCAGAGGAAGAGGTGGGAAGGCATAAACTGTCATTGATGTCCAACTGAAAGAGAGCGTCCACTCTCCAGGCCTTTGGATGAAAAATCCTTGAGCAGAATTTTGTCAATTGGTGATTTTTGTGGGAGGCAAAGAGATCTATGTCTGGCCTTCCCCATGCTTGAATAATCTCTGTAAAAACTTGAGGATGCAACTTCCATTCGTGTGGATCTGTCATATTTCTGCTTAGGTTGTCTGCCAGCGTGTTTTACTTGCCTGGCAAGTACTGTGCTTGTAGTTCGATTTGTAAGTCCAGGGCCATGTTCCAAAGTGACATGGCCAGTCTGCATAGGGGGTATGAATGGGTTCCTCCCTGTTTGTTTATGTACCACATTACTGTGGTGTTGTCCGTCCTTATCAATAGTTGACCTGGTTGCAGAAGGTCTTTGAAAGCTATAATAGCATTTATTACTGCTAGCATCTCCTTCTGATTGATGTGAAGGTGCTTTTCTTTTTGGGACCATTTGCTCTGAATGCACCGATCTGTCACGTGCGCCCCCCAGGCGTAGTCAGAGGAGTCTGTTGTGATGACTTGATTTGCTTGAGGCTTGCTGAATGGGAGACCTGTGTTTGTTTGGCATGCTTGAGCCCACCACAGAAATTCCTTTTGAAGACATGGAATTAGTGGTATTATTGTTTCCAAACTGTGGCTGTGTTGAGACCATAGGTTTTTCAGGTACCATTGAAGTTTCCTCATATGCAGCTTTGCACATGGGATTAGTAAGATGCAAGATGCCATGAATCCCAGAGCCTGCAGGATTTTCCTTGCAGTCAGCCTGGTGCAATTTGCTAGTGTTCTGAAGTATTGAGTTAGTTGCCCCTGCTTCTCTGGCGTGAGGTAGGCCATCTGGGTGTTTGTGTCCAAGTTGGCACCCAGGAAAATTATTTTCCGAGAGGGTATTAGCCTTGATTTCTTTTTGTTGACTGTGTATCCCAGAGAATTCAACAACATTATTACATAAGCCAGATGTTTCAGAAGAATGTGCTTGCTGTCCGCTTGAATCAGGCAGTCGTCCAAATAGGGGTATATTTGTATCACTTGAAGTCTGCAGTAGGCAATTACTGATGCCAGGCATTTCGTGAATACTCTGGGCGCAGTAGATAAGCCAAAGGGCAATGCAGAGAATTGATAATGGGTTGAACCTGCAAGAAATCTGAGGTATCTTCTGCAATTCTGTCTGATTGGGACATGCAGGTATGCCTCCTTGAGGTCCAATGTTACCATCCAAGACTCCTTGCCCAGCATGGGAAGAAGCTGCTGTAGAGTGAGCATCTTGAATTTTGGTACGAGTAGAAATGTGTTTAGGATGGATAGGTCCAAAATAGGTCTCCAATCCTTTCCCTTCCTTGGTACCAGGAATAGTCTGGAATAAAAACCTTGACCTTGTTCGTGCGTAGGCACCTCTTGAATAGCTTTCATGTCTATGAGATCTGAAATTTGTCTTTGTGCCTCTGCCCTTTGATTGTGTGGCAGGTTTGGCATGCCTCTCATTTTTGGAAGGGTGTGGAAATGGAATCTGTAGCCTCTGTTTATAATGTCCAGGATCCATTTGTCTTTTATGACAATATGCCAATTTTTTGAAAATAATGCCAGTTTCCCGCCTAAGGGTGCTGCCATTTGAGTCTTGCTTGGCATGCAAAAAGGAAAGTCATTGGGCTTGCTTTCTGAATGGTTGCGAGTTATCCTCACCACCTCTGTGTAGGAGCTTGCCATTGTCTGCCTCTAAACAATCCTTGGGATTGCCCTCTGCCCCTCAAGATCCTGTATCTACCTCTTTGGGGTCTGTCCGTGGCTGGAAAGGACCAATTTTTGGCAGGCCAATTTCTACTGAAACGTGGGGCTTGTACCTGTAGAAAATCTTTCACTGTTTGCATTGATTTAGCCTTTTCCTCCATTTTCCTTAATACCTCCTCAGCATTAGCACCAAATAATACATCCTTTTGTAGAGGGGCATCTAGTAATTTAGCTTTGACATGATCTGGTAAGGTTTGTTCCTTGAGCCAGGCATGTCTACGAATGACTGATCCTGTAACAGCAGCTCTACATGAGGCTTCTAGAGCATCAAAACCACATTGTAAGGTATGTTTACCCACTTGTTCTGCACTATGCATTAAATCCTGCAACTCCTTCAAGTCTGGTTGTTCAGGTTGTGACATTTTACTTCTCAACTGTGATAACAAAAACTGTTGGTACTTTAGCATATGGAACTGACACAGTTTAATGCCCTCATGGTTAAGGTGGCCGAGGTATATACCTTTTTTCCCCACCTTTCTAAGGATCTGGAATCTCTCTCGGAAGGTAATGGATTTTTAGCAGTGGAGGCCTTAATTCCCTTGGGGCCCTGTGAGATAGTTTCTGGGTCAGCAGCATGGCTTTTGTATAGAAATTGGAGTGAGTCAGGAAAGTACAGTTTTGTACCTACCATAAATGTAGATGTCCGATAGGTATGCATCTGCAGTCATAACATATGGGTTGTCCTGCCTCAGGCAGCCCTTCGGTCGGCCGGATTCCAAAGTCTGGGTCTGGCCTTGGCTGATGTCGCACTTCACCCGACGTCAGAGCTTCTGGGGTATAAAGGCATCAGCCGACGCCATTTTCCTCAGTGTTTCTTGCCCCAGGTGCCCTCTAGGAAGGCTAAATTTGGATAAATGTAGAAAATTCCAAACAGTAGTAAGCAAAATATATATATATACATATATACATACAAACAAAATACACCATAATAGATTCCCCCAGCTAGCTAAAAGAGGGGCAAGTACCCTAGGAATACCACAGAGGGGAAGGAGGGAGGGTAATCCTGACTGCAGATGCATACCTATCGGACATCTACATTTATGGTAGGTACAAAAAGTACAGTTTTGTACCTACCATAAATGTAGATGTCCGATAGGTATGCATCTGCAGTCATAAAGTACAGTTTTGTACCTACCATAAATGTAGATGTCCGATAGGAATGCATCTGCAGTCCTTACAAATGGGTTGTCCTGTCGTCAGGCAGCCCATCGGTCGGCCGGATTCCAAAGTCTGGGTCTGGCTTCGGCTGGTGTCGCACTTCACCCAACGTCATCGCTGCAGTTACTCGGGTATAAAGGCATCAGCCGACGCCATTTTCCTCAGTGTTTCTTGCCCAGATGCCAGGTGCCCTCTAGGAAAGCTAAATTTGGATAAATGCCAATGATTCAAAATATTAGAGAGCAAACAAAACATAAGCATGTATGTACATATATACAAACAAATACACCATAATAGATTCCCCCAGCTAGCTATAAGAGAGGCAAATACCCTAGGAGTACCACAGAGGGGAAGGAGGGTGGGTAATCCTGACTGCAGATGCATTCCTAACGGACATCTACATTTATGGTAGGTACAAAACTGTACTATGTCCTTCAAGGATGCATCTGCAGTCCTTACAAATGGGTAGAATACCATAGCCAAACTGGGGGAGGAGGAAAGATAGAATTATGGTGTAGTTAAGATCCCTTGCAAAACAGCAGTGGCAAAACCTGCTCGGGATCTAGAGTATAAAGGTAAATTATAATGCTTGGCAAATGTATGCACGGAGCTCCAAGTAGCAGCCTCTAAAATGTCTTTGGTAGCCACTCCTGAGAAAAGCTGTGGTAGTGGCTGTAGCTCTTGTAGAGTGAGGCCTGATGTTTTCTGGAGTTTTCTTTCCATGGTAGGAGTAACAAAATCTAATGCAATTTCCTATCCACTTAGATATTGTCTGTTTTGAAATTGCTTTCCCTTCCATTCCTGTTGCATACGCTACCAGTAGCTGGTCAGTTTTTCTATTGCTCTTGGTCCTGTCCAGGTAGTAGCGTAATTGTCTGTGTACATCCAAGGTATGCAACAGTCTTTCTCCCCTGTTCTGTGGATTGGGGAAGAATGTAGGTAGGTGGATAGCCTGACTTAAAGATACTCTGGAGACCACCTTAGGCATAAAAGTAGGATTTGTTCTCATGGACACTATCTTGATGGAAGATCAGAAAGGGCTGTACTGCCCATTAATGCCTGTAGCTCAGAAACCCTTCTTGCTGAAGTGATTGCCAGCAGGAAAGCAGTTTTCCATGATAAGTATTGCAATTCTGCTGTTGCTGCTGGTTCGAAGGAGGTAGTGTCAATTTTTCTAGCACAAAGTTCAAGTCCCATGCAGGTAATGGTGGCTTCCTAGGAGGTTTTACATTTTTAATTCCTCTCAGAAACTGCCTGAGCAGAGGATGTGAGAAAACTGGAGGATCCAAGTCGTATTCTGCTGAAATAGCTGAGGCATGAATCTT
Organism: Protopterus annectens; assembly: GCF_019279795.1. Taxonomy (NCBI): domain Eukaryota; kingdom Metazoa; phylum Chordata; order Ceratodontiformes; family Protopteridae; genus Protopterus; species Protopterus annectens. Next base: position 561,338,802 of record NC_056734.1, read on the forward strand.
AATGGAAGAGTAGGACAGGCCTTTGTGGAATAGCTCTGCCAAGTATTCCAGGATGTTGGCTATGTTTACCAGTGTCACATCTTCCCTTTAGCAGTACTCCAAATGAGATATCTTTTCCATTTTGCTGAATAGGTTTTCCTTGTTGAAGGTCTGCGAGCTTCCAAGATAATGTCCTTAACCCTTTGGGATAAATTTGGGTTAATTTGTCTTATGCAATGTTCCAGGCAGTCAGCTGCAGAGTTTTCAGGTTTGGATGCAGGGTGTTGTAGTTGTTCTGAGTTAACAGCAAGGGAACTAGGGGTAAGGGCCATATCTGTTCCCGAGACATGCTCCTCAGTAATGGGTACCAATGTTGCCTTGGCCAATCTGGAGCTATCAGAATGATCCTTGGACGGTCCTCTTTGATCTTCAATAGCACCTTGTGCATCAAAGGAAGTGGTGGGAATGCATATGTTGCCAGATTTTTCCAACTGAAGGATAGGGAGTCCACCTTCCATGCCAGTGGGTGGTACGTCCTGGTGCAGAATTTCTTTAATTGGTGATTGTATGGGGATGCAAATAAGTCTATTTCTGGGAGACCCCATTTTCTTGTAATGGTTTTGAAGATGTCCGGATGCAGCATCCATTCGTGGGCATCCGTGGTATTCCTGCTTAATATGTCTGCTAGTGTGTTTTCTTTTCCTGGTACAAAGATTGCTTGTAACTGAATGTTGTAACTCAGGGCCACATTCCAGAGGTACAGGGCCATCCGGCATAGAGGGTACGAATGCGTGCCTCCCTGCTTGTTGATGTACCACATAACTGTGGTGTTGTCTGTCCTTATCAATTGGCCTTGTCGAAGAAATGGTTTGAAAGTCTGAATTGCCAGTTTTACTGCCAGCATTTCCTTTAGGTTTATGTGTAGGTGCAGCTGTTCTTGAGTCCATAAACCTTGTATGCATTTGTCCATCATGTGGGCCCCCCAACCGAGGTCTGAGGTGTCCGTAGTGATGGTTTGGCTTGGTTGAGTGCTGTGGAAGGGCAATCCTTCGTTTGATTGACAGGCCTGAGCCCACCATTGGAATTCTTGCTTCAGGCATGGAATTATTGGAATTTGAGTTTCTAGGCTGTGCTTGTGCTGAGACCATAAATTCCTTAGGTACCACTGTAGCTTTCTCATATGCAGTCTGGCATGTGGGTCCAATATTATGCAGGATGCCATGAAGCCCAATGCTTGTAGGACTTTTCTTGCTGTTAGATGGTTTTGTTTTGTTAATGCCAAGAAGTAGAGAGGGAGTTGCTCCTGTTTTTCTACAGTTAGGAATGCCATTTGTTTGGATGTGTCCAGCTCCGCACCCAAAAAGGTTATCTTTTGGGATGGTATCAGCCTTGACTTTTTTATGTTGACTGTATATCCCAGGGCTTGTAGAAAGGTAAATGACTCTTTTCAAGTCTTCTGCTAGCTTGTTTTTGTTGTCCGCTTGTATCAGGCAGTTGTCCAGGTAAGGGTAGATTTGGATCCCCTAAAGCCTGCAATGAGCGATTAATATGCCAGGCATTTCGTGAACACTCTGGGCGCAGTAGATAAGCCAAAGGGCAATGCTGAGAATTGATAATGCTCTGATCCTGCAAGAAATCTGAGGTATCTTCTGCAATTTGGTCGTATGGGGACGTGCAGGTATGCCTCCTTGAGATCTAGAGTTACCAGCCAAGACTCCTTGCCCAGCATGGGAAGAAGCTGCTGTAGGGTCAGCATTTTGAATTTCGGAACAATGAGGACTGTGTTTAAAGCGGACAGATCGAGAATAGGTCTCCATTTGCTTTCTTTCCTTGGTACTAGGAAGAGTCTGGAGTAAAAGCCCTTTCCTTGCTCCATATATGGCACCTTTTCCACAGCTCTCATCTTTAATAATTGATTTACTTGTTTTAGAGCTTCTGCCTTTTGATTTGGAGGTAGGTTTGGCATTCCTCTCTTTCCTGGTAGAGTATGGAAATGAAACCTGTAACCTTGGTCTATTGTCTGCAAAATCCACTTGTCTCTTGTGATGTAATGCCAGTTCTTTGAAAATAAAGCTAGCTTCCCGCCTAAGGGTGCTTCTAGTTGTTCCCCGGTAGGCGGTGCCAGAGCCAAGTCACTGCGATTGTCCTGTAGTAGTGGTGGTGGCTGTGTCTGTGCCTCGCTGGTTGTTACCCTGCCACTGGCGTCCCCTGTAGGCACCCTTGGATTGGCTTCTGCCTCTTGAACGCCTATTCCTGCCTCTCTGTGCTTTGGAGGAGTCTGGAAAGGACCAATTCTTGGAGGGCCAATTCCTGCTAAACCTTGGAGGTTGGACCTGTAAGAAATCTTTCACTGCTTGGACAGATTTTGCCTTCTCTTCCATCTTCTTCAGCACCTGTTGTGCAGGAGAGCCAAACAAATTGATCTTGTCCATGGGAGCATCTAATAGTTTTGATTTGACATGGTCCGTAAGGCCTGCTCTTTAACCATGCATGCCTTCTGATAACTGTGCCAGTCATGGCTGATCTAAAGGAAGCCTCCAGTGCATCATAGCCGCATTTTAAAGAATGGTTACTAACTTGCTGAATGTTATGTACCATTTCCTGAACATATTTCTTGTCTAAAGGTTCATCAGAGGACAGTTTTTTGGTTAACTGGTCTAGCATAAATTCTTGATACTGGATCATATGAAATTGACAGTTCAAGGCCCTAGCTGACAGAGTAGCAGAAGTGTAAACTTTTACCCCATCTCTAAGGACCTGGATTTCCTTTCAGAGGGAGGGATTTTGGCAGAGGTAGATGCTACAGCCTGAGGCCCCTGGGAGATCGTCTCGGGATCTGCAAAAGGAGCCTTGTATAAATGGTGACGTGTGTCCGGAACCCTGTAGAACCTATCGGGCTTAGCAGGGGCCGGAGGTAATGAATCAGGAGCAGTACAAGCATCATTAAATGCATCATCTACAACAGAAAGAACTGGAGGTATAGCTAAAGGCCTATGTTGCGGTAAATGCAAAAAGGTTCTAAGCCTTTTTCTGGAGTCTGAAAAATCTTGGCCCTGCCACTGAAATTGTTCCCTCATAGCATGCAAGGTTTCCCCAAAGGAAAATTCCTCAGGCGGAGAGGCAGAAGGGATGGACTCTTCAGCATCAGAGTCTTCATAAGGGGAAAAAGGAGACTCTGGAGGGTCTGTATTATCTGAATCATCAGAGGAATCATCTGTGGAAACTGGCTCAGGGGGCTCTTCTCTGGAGGTGGGTGAGAGGCCCTGTCTGGGTGAGGTTGGGATCCCCGGATTAAAGAAAAGAGATCCTCTGCTAGACTAAGCATTTGGGAACTGGAGCTAGGCCTGTGAGGGGGGGTCTTAACAGGCACAGATTTAGTAGCTTTAGCTGCTTTAGCCCTGGCAAAGGCCTTAATGGACATGGCTGCAGGAGGCCTAGCAGCTCCACGTGCAGGGGTTGAAATATCCAAGGGAATAGAGTCAGATAATTCCTGAGAAACCACAACTGCAGGTTGGATTTCAGAAGCCGATTCCACCAGGTTGGAAGAGGCCTCGGTAGAAGGTAAGCTTTCGGCTGAAGGAAGAACCGCTTGCTCGGTTTCAGCCAAAACAGAGACACTCGCGGTTGGCTTAACCGCGGTTTCGGCCGAAACCGTGGACCGCGAGTGTCGGTCCTTTTCCTTGCGTTTTTTTGGTTATTTGTGAAGTCGGAGGATCCGACGGCATAATATAAGCAAAATCAGAGCCGAAAAACTGCTCAGCAAATTCCGACCGACGTCTAAGCGTCCGTCGGTTAAAAGAAGCACAGGCTAGACAAGCTGCTACGTCGTGGTCTGGGCCTAAACAAGGTAAGCAGTAAGAGTGGAAATCTTTATGAGGTATTTGTTTCCCACAAGTTAAACAGTTATTCACTTTTTCTGACATCGGCTGAGGCAAGAAAGAGTCCCCAACGGGGTACTTAGCTTTTTTAGTAGTCTTCGGTAGTAGTAGAAGTATTCGGCAGTAGTAATCTCTGGTTCTGACCGGCACTTGCGAACAGCTTCTGCTTCGGGCGCCACGCGGCAAGAAAGACTGAGGAAAATGGCGTCTGTTGATGCCTTTATACCCGAGTAACTGCAGCGATGACGTCGGGTGAAGTGCGACACCAGCCGAAGCCAGACCCAGACTTTGGAATCCGGCCGACCGATGGGCTGCCTGACGACAGGACAACCCATTTGTAAGTACTGCAGATGCATCCTTGAAGGACATCATATGGGTTGTCCTGCCTCAGGCAGCCCTTCGGTCGGCCGGATTCCAAAGTCTGGGTCTGGCCTCGGCTGATGTCGCACTTTCCCCGACGTCAGAGCTTCTGGGGTATAAAAGCATCAGCCGACGCCATTTTCCTCAGTTTTTCTTGCCCCAGATGCCAGGTGCCCTCTAGAGGCGCTAAATTTGGATAAATGCTGAAAAGTTCCAAACATTTGAAATTATATACATGTATAAACAAACAAATACACCATAATAGATTCCCCCAGCTAGCTGAAAGAGGGGTAAGCACCCTAGGAATACCACAGAGGGGAAGGAGGGTGGGTAATCCTGACTGCAGATGCATACCTATCGGACATCTACATTTATGGTAGGTACAAAACTGTACTATGTCCTTCAAGGATGCATCTGCAGTCATAACATATGGGTAGAATACCATAGCCAATCTGGGGGAGGAGTTACTAAGAAAAGGATGGTGTAGTTAAGATCCCCTGCAGGACTGCAGTTGCAAACCCTGCTCTGGATCTAGAGTATAGAGGTAGATTGTAATGCTTGGCAAATGTATGCACGGAGCTCCAAGTAGCAGCTTCTAAAATGTCCTTGGTAGCCACCCCTCGTAGGAAGGCTGTAGTGGTGGCCGTGGCCCTTGTGGAGTGTGGCCTGATGTTTTCAGGAACTGTCTTTCCATGAAAGGAGTAGCAAAATCGAATGCAATTTCCTATCCATTTTGAAACTGTCTGTTTGGAAATTGCTCTTCCTTGCACCCCAGTTGCATATGCTACAAAAAGTTGGTCAGTTTTTCTGCTAGTTTTTGTTCTGTCCAAGTAGTAGCGTAGCTGTCTGTGTATATCCAGGGTGTGCAAAAGTTTTCCCCCTCTATTCTGTGGATTAGGGAAGAATGTAGGCAAGTGAATAGCTTGGTTCAAGGATACCCTAGATACCACCTTTGGCATAAAAGTAGGATTGGTTCTTAGGGAAACCCTGTCCTGGTGAAAAATAAGAAAAGGCTGCACTGCCATTAATGCGTGTAATTCAGATACTCTTCTTGCTGAAGTGATTGCCAGAAGGAATGCAGTTTTCCAAGATAGAAACTGTAGATCCACTGATGCTGCTGGTTCAAAAGGAGGAAGTGTCAGTTTCTCCAGCACAAAGTTGAGATCCCAGGCAGGTAGAGGGGGTCTTCTTGGAGGTTTAATATTTTTGATCCCTCTCAGAAATTGTCTGAGGAGAGGGTGCGAGAAGATAGGTGGATCCACATTGTATTCTGCTGAAATTGCTGAAGCATGAATCTTAATGGAAGAGTAGGACAGGCCATTGTGGAACAATTCTGCTAAGTATTCTAGAATATGTGTGATGTTTGCCACTGTGACATCTGAGCCTTTTGATGTGCTCCAAATGAGAAATCTCTTCCATTTGGCTGAGTATGTCTTCCTTGTGGAAGGCCTTCGAGCCTCCAGGATAATGTCCTTCACCCTCTGAGATAAAACAGTTTGATTGGGATTTAAGGAATTTTCCAGGCAGTTAGCTGCAATGTTTTCAAGTTGGGATGCAGGGTCTTGAAATTGTTCTGCGTCAGAAGAAGAGGCCATAGGGGGAGAGGCCATGATTTTGTCTGAGACATGCTTCTCAATAATGGATACCAGTGTTGTCTTGGCCAGGCACAATGAGGTAAGTGTTCAGTGCGGACAGGTCAAGTATAGGCCTCCATTGGTTTTCTTTTCTTGGCACAAGGAATAGTCTGGAGTAAAATCCTTGGCCTTGTTCTGTAGATGGTACCCTTTCTATAGCTTTCATCTGAAGTAACTTGCTGATTTATCTTAAAGCCTCTACCTTCTGGTTTGGTGGAAGGTTTGGCATTAATCCTCTTTTTGGCAAAGTATGGAAGTGAAACCTGTATCCTTTGTCTATTATTTGCAATGTCCATGTATCCTTTGTAATGCAATGCCAGTTTTTTGAGAACAAAGCCAGCTTTCCGCCCAAGGGTGCTTCTAGTTGATCCCTGGTAGGCGGAATCAAGAGTCAAGTCATTGCGTCTGTCCTGTAGTAGTGGTAGTAGTTGTAGCTGTTGCACTACTCCTCTGGTTGGCAGGCTGCCACTGACGGCCTCTGTAGGGGCCCTTGGATTGACCTCTGCCTCTAGGGCGCCTGTTTCTGCCTCTCTGTGCTCTGGAGGAATCTGGAAAGGACCAATTCTTTGTAGGCCAGTTTCTACTGAACCTCGGAGGTTGGACTTGCAGGAAATCTTTAACTGTTTGCACAGATTTTGCTTTTTCTTCAACCTTCTTTAGAATTTCCTGTGCAGGGGAGCCAAATAAATGCTGTTTCGCCATTGGAGCATCGAGGAGTTTTAGCCTTGACCTGGTCTGGCAATGATTGCTCCTTCAGCCAGGCATGCATATGAATTACTGCCCCAGTCATAGCTGATCTAAATGAAGCCTCCAGTGCATCATAGCCACATTTTAAGAAATGATTACCGACCTGTTGTGAGTTGTATACCAAATCCTGAAGGGATTTACGGTCTAAGGGTTCAGGTGAAGAAAGTTTCTTATTTAGCTAATCTAACAAAAATTCTTGGTACTGTATCATATGGAATTGATAGTTTAATGCCCTGGCAGAAAGAGTAGCAGATGTATAAACCTTTATTCCCCATCTCTCTAATGCTCTAGACTCTCTTTCAGAGGGTAGGGGATCTTTGGCAGTAGCGACTGCAACCCCTTTAGGGCCCTGAGAAATAGTTTCTGGGTCTGCAGCATGGGCTTTATACAGCTGGAAGTGAGAATCCGGGACCCTGTAATATCTGTCAGGTTTGGCGGGGGCCGGAGGAAGAGAATCAGGTGCAGTACTGACATCACTGTACACATCAATTACAGTTAGAACCGGAGGTATAGCTAAGGGCCTATGCTGGGGCAAATGCAAAAAGGTCCTTAATCTTTTTCTAGAATCAGAGAAATCCTGACCCTGCCATTGAAAGTGTTCTCTCATGGAGTGTAAAGTCTCCCCAAAGGAACATTCTTCAGGGGGGGGGGGGGGGGAGGCTGAAGGGATAGATTCTTCTGCATCTGAATCCTCATAAGGCGAGACACTCGCGGTAGGCCTAGCCGTGGTTTCAGCCGAAACCGCGGGCCGCGAGTGTCGGTCCTTTTCCTTGCGTTTTTTGACCATATGCGTAGTCGGAGTCTCCGATGGCATTTTATAAGCAAAATCGGTGCCAAAAAACTCCTCTGCAAACTCCGACCGACGTCTAAGAGTCCGTCGGTTGAAGGAGGCACAGGCTAAACAAGCTGATACGTCGTGGTCTGGGCCTAAGCAAAGAAGGCAGTAAGAATGGAAATCCTTATGAGGTATTTGTTTCCCACAAGTTAAACAATTATTTACTTTGTCTGACATCGGCTGAGGCAAGAAAGAGTCCCCAACGGGGTACTTAGCTTTTTTCGAAGTCTTCGGTAGCTGAAATCTCTGGATCTGACTGACTGGCACTTGCGAACAGCTTCTGCTTCGGGCACCGCGCGGCAAGAAAGACAGAGGAAAATGGCATCGGCTGATGCTTTTATACCCCAGAAGCTCTGACGTCGGGGAAAGTGCGACATCAGCCGAGGCCAGACCCAGACTTTGGAATCCGGCCGACCGAAGGGCTGCCTGAGACAGGACAACCCATATGTTATGACTGCAGATGCATCTTTGAAGGACATCTGTACTATGTCCTTCAAGTATGCATCTGCAGTCATAACATTGGGGGAGAATACCATAGCCAATCTGGGGGAGGAGGTACTAAGAAAAGGATGGTGTAGTTAAGATCCCCTGCAGGACTGCAGTTGCAAACCCTGCTCTGGATCTAGAGTACAGAGGTAGATTGCAATGCTTGGCAAATGTATGCACGGAGCTCCAAGTAGCAGCCTCTAAAATGTCCTTGGTAGCCACCCCTCGTAGGAAAGCTGTAGTGGTGGCTGTGGCCCTTGTGGAGTGAGGCCTGATATTTTCAGGAACTGTCTTTCCATGAAAGGAGTAACAAAAACAAATGCAATTTCCTATCCATTTTGAAATTGCTCGTTTGGAAATTGCTCTTCCTTGCACCCCTGTTGCATATGCTACAAAAAGTTGGTCAGTTTTTCTGCTAGTTTTTGTTCTGTCCAAATAGTAGCGTAGTTGTCTGTGTATATCCAAGGTGTGCAAAAGTTTTTCCCCTTTGTTCTGTGGGTTAGGGAAGAACGTTGGCAAGTGAATAGCTTGGTTCAAGGATACCCTAGATACCACCTTTGGCATGAAAGTAGGATTGGTTCTTAGTGACACTATCCTGGCGAAAAATAAGAAAAGGCTGCACTGCCATTAATGCCTGTAACTCAGATACTCTTCTTGCTGAAGTGATTGCCAGAAGGAAAGCAGTTTTCCAAGATAAGAACTGCAGGTCTGCTGATGCTGCTGGTTCAAAGGGAGGTAGAGTCAGTTTTTCCAGCACAAAATTGAGATCCCATGCAGGTAGAGGGGGTCTTCTTGGAGGTTTAACATTTTTGATCCCTCTCAAAAATTGCCTGAGAAGAGGGTGTGAGACGATAGGTGGATCCATATTGTATTCCGCTAAAATTGCTGAAGCATGAATCTTAATGGAAGAATAAGACAGGCCATTGTGGAACAATTCTGCTAAGTATTCAAGGATGTGTGCTAGGTTTGCCACTGGCATCTGTGCCCTTTGATGTGCTCCAAATAAGATATCTCTTCCATTTAGCTGAGTATGTCTTCCTTGTGGAAGGTCTGCGAGCCTCCAGGATAATATCCTTCACCCTCTGAGATAAAACAGTTTGGTTGGGTTTTAAGGAATTTTCCAGGCAGTTAGCTGTAATGTTTTCAAGTTGGGATGCAGGGTCTTGAAATTGTTCTGCGTTAGAAGAAGAGGCCATTGAGGAAGAGGCCATGAATTTGGCTGTGACATGCTTCTCAATAGTGGGTTAGAGTGTTGTCTTGGCCAGTCCAGAGCTATTAGTATCACTTTTGGATGTTCCTCCCTGATCTTCAGTAGGACCTTGTACATCAATGGGAGAGGTGGAAAGGCGTATACTGTTAGGGCATTCCAGCTGAAAGAGAGAGCGAGTCCACCCTCCATGCTTGTGGGTGGTATGTCCTTGAGCAGAATGTCTTCAGTTGGTGGTTGAGTGGGGAGGCGACCAGATCTATCTCTGGCATTCCCCATGTCTTTGTTATAAGTTTGAAGATGTCTGGGTGCAGCATCCATTCGTGTGCATCCATGGTAGCTCTGCTTAAGCTGTCTGCTAGTGTATTTTCTTTTCCTGGTACAAATTTGGCCTGCGGCTGGATATTGAGATTCAGGCATAGGTTCCACAGATTCATAGCCATCCGGCATAGTGGGTAGGAATGTGTGCCTCCCTGTTTGTTTATGTACCACATGACCGTGGTGTTGTCTGAGATGTCCTTGTCGGAGGAAGGGTCTGAATGCCTCGATTGCATGCCTCACTGCCAGCATTTCCTTTTGATTTATGTGCATGCTTAGCTGCCCTTGAGGCCATAGGCCTTGGATACGTTTGTCCTCCATGTGTGCTCCCCATCCTCGGTCTGAGGCGCCCGTGGTGATGGTTTGGCTTGTTTTTGGTTTGTTGAAAGGCAACCCTCTGTTGGACTGGCAGGCCTGAGCACACCATTGGAATTCCTTTTGAAGGCATGGAATGATTGGTATCATGGTTTCTAGACTGTGACTGTGTTGAGACCATACATTCCTTAGGTACCATTGTAATTTCGTCATATGCAACCTGGCATGTGGGATTAAAAGTATGCAGGATGCCATGTAACCCAGGGCCTGCAGGACTTTCCTTGCAGTAAGCCGAGTTTGTCTTGTCGGAATCATGAAGTAATCTGGAAGTTGCTTTTGTTTTTCTTCTGTGAGAAAAGCCATCTGGGTGATTGTGTCCAGATCCGCACCCAAAAAGGTTATCCTTTGGGATGGTACTAGTCTTGACTTTTGGATGTTGACTGTGTATCCCAAGGTCTGTAGCAGGTGTATGGCATAGGCCAAGTCCTTTAACAATTTTTTCTTGTTGTCCGCTTGTATTAGGCAGTCGTCCAGGTATGGATAAATTTGAATTCCCTGAAGTCTGCAGTGTGCAATTACTGATGTCAGGCATTTCGTGAATACTCTGGGCGCAGTAGATAAGCCAAAGGGCAATGCTGAGAATTGATAATGCTCTGATCCTGCAAGAAATCTGAGGTGCCTTCTGCAATCTGGTCGGATAGGGACGTGCAGGTATGCCTCCTTGAGATCTAGAGTCACCAGCCAAGACTCCTTGCTCAACATGGGAAGAAGTTGCTGTAGGGTCAGCATTTTGAATTTTGGCACAATGAGATAAGTGTTCAGTGCGGACAGGTCGAGTATAGGCCTCCATTGGTTTTCTTTTCTTGGCACAAGGAATAGTTTGGAGTAAAATCCTTGGCCTTGTTCTGTAGATGGTACCCTTTCTATAGCTTTCATCTGAAGTAACTTGCTGATTTGTCTTAAAGCCTCTGCCTTCTGGTTTGGTGGAAGGTTTGGCATTCCGCCTCTTTTTGGCAAAGTATGGAAGTGAAACCTGTATCCTTTGTCTATTAATTGCAATGTCCATATATCCTTTGTAATGCAATGCCAGTTTTTTGAGAACAAAGCCAGCTTTCCGCCCAAGGGTGCTTCTAGTTGATCCCTGGTAGGCGGAATCAGAGTCAAGTCATTGTGTCTGTCCTGTAGTAGTGGTAGTAGTTGTAGCTGTTGCACTACTCCTCTGGTTGGCAGGCTGCCACTGACGGCCTCTCTAGGGGCCCTTGGATTGACCTCTGCCTCTAGGGCGCCTGTTTCTGCCTCTTTGTGCTCTGGAGGAATCCGGAAAGGACCAATTCTTTGTAGGCCAGTTTCTACTGAACCTCGGAGGTTGAACTTGCAGGAAATCTTTAACTGTTTGCACAGATTTTGCTTTTTCTTCAACCTTCATTAGAATCTCCTGTGCAAGGGAGCCAAATAAATGCTGTTTCTCCATTGGAGCATCAAGGAGTTTTAGCCTTGACCTGGTCTGGCAATGATTGCTCCTTCAGCCAGGCATGCCTACGAATTACTGCCCCAGTCATAGCTGATCTAAACGAAGCCTCCAGTGCATCATAGCCACATTTTAAGAAATGATTACCGACCTGTTGTGAGTTGTGTACCAAATCCTGAAGGGATTTACGGTCTAAGGGTTCAGGTGAAGAAAGTTTCTTATTTAGCTGATCTAACAAAAATTCTTGGTACTGTATCATATGGAATTGACAGTTTAATGCCCTGGCAGAAAGAGTAGCAGATGTATAAACCTTTTTTCCCCATCTCTCTAATGCTCTAGACTCTCTTTCAGAGGGTAGGGGATTTATGGCAGCTTTAGCCCTGGAGAAAACCATAGTAGACATAGAAGCTGGGGGCCTAGCTGCCCCAAGTGCAGGAGTAGAAATGTCCAAAGGTATGGTGTCGGACAAATCCTGAACACTAGCTTCGGTAGGGAGTTCTGAAGCCGACTCAGCCGGGGCCTCTCTGGCCTCGGTGGTCGGAGGTATGGTTTCGGTAGTAGGAACAGCCGTGGACTCTGTTTCAGCCGAAACGGAGACACTCACGGTAGGCCTAGCCGTGGTTTCAGCCGCAACCGCGGGCTACGAGTGTCTGTCCTTTTCCTTGCGTTTTTTGACCATATGCGTAGTCGGAGTCTCAGACGGCATGTTATAAGCAAAATCGGTTCCAAAAAACTCCTCTGCAAACTCCGACCGACGTCTAAGAGTCCGTCGGTTGAAGGAGGCACAGGCTAAACAAGCTGATACGTCGTGGTCTGGGCCTAAGCAAGGAAGGCAGTAAGAATGGAAATCCTTATGAGGTATTTATTTCCCACAAGTTAAACAATTATTTACTTTGTCTGACATCGGTTGAGGCAAGAAAGAGTCCCCAACGGGGTACTTAGCTTTTTTCGAAGTCTTCGGTAGCTGAAATCTCTGGATCTGACCGACCGGCACTTGCGAACAGCTTCTGCTTCGGGCACCGCGCGGCAAGAAAGACTGAGGAAAATGGCATCGGATGATGCTTTTATACCCCAGAAGCTCTGACGTCGGGGAAAGTGCAACATCAGCCGAAGCCAGACCCAGACTTTGGAATCCGGCCGACCGAAGGGCTGCCTGAGGCAGGGCAACCCATATGTTACGACTGCAGATGCATCCTTGAAGGACATCTGTACTATGTCCTTCAAGGATGCATCTGCAGTCATAACATGTGGGTAGAATACCATAGCCAATCTGGGGGAGGAGTTACTAAGAAAAGGATGGTGTAATTAAGATCCCCTGCAGGACTGCAGTTGCAAACCCTGCTCTGGAACTAGAGTTTAGAGATAGATTGTAATGCTTGGCAAATGTATGCACGGAGCTCCAAGTAGCAGCTTCTAAAATGTCCTTGGTGGCCACCCCTCGTAGGAAGGCTGTAGTGGTGGCCGTGGCCCTTGTGGAGTGTGGCCTGATGTTTTCAGGAACTGTCTTTCCATGAAAGGAGTAGCAAAATCGAATGCAATTTCCTATCCATTTTGAAATTGTCTGTTTGGAAATTGCTCTTCCTTGCACCCCAGTTGCATATGCTACAAAAAGTTGGTCAGTTTTTCTGCTAGTTTTTGTTCTGTCCAAGTAGTAGCGTAGTTGTCTGTGTATATCCAGGGTGTGCAAAAGTTTTTCCCCTCTATTCTGTGGATTAGGGAAGAATGTAGGCAAGTGAATAGCTTGGTTCAAGGATACCCTAGATACCACCTTTGGCATAAAAGTAGGATTGGTTCTTAGGGAAACCCTGTCCTGGTGAAAAATAAAGAAAAGGCTGCACTGCCATTAATGCTTGTAACTCAGATACTCTTCTTGCTGAAGTGATTGCCAGAAGGAATGCAGTTTTCCAAGATGGAAACTGTAGATCCGCTGATGCTGCTGGTTCAAAAGGAGGAAGTGTCAGTTTCTCCAGCACAAAGTTGAGATCCCAGGCAGGTAGAGGGGGTCTTCTTGGAGGTTTAATATTTTTGATCCCTCTCAGAAATTGTCTGAGGAGAGGGTGCGAGAAGATAGGTGGATCCACCACACTGTATTCTGCTGAAATTGCTGAAGCATGAATCTTAATGGAAGAGTAGGACAGGCCATTGTGGAACAATTCTGCTAAGTATTCTAGAATGTGTGTTATGTTTGCCACTGTGACATCTGAGCCTTTTGATGTGCTCCAAATGAGAAATCTCTTCCATTTGGCTGAGTATGTCTTCCTTGTGGAAGGCCTTCGAGCCTCCAGGATAATGTCCTTCACCCTCTGAGATAAAACAGTTTGATTGGGATTTAAGGAATTTTCCAGGCAGTTAGCTGTAATGTTTTCAAGTTGGGATGCAGGGTCTTGAAATTGTTCTGCGTTAGAAGAGGCCATTGAGGAAGAGGCCATGAATTTGGCTGTGACATGCTTCTCAACAGTGGGTACACCCAGTGTTGTCTTGGCCAGTCTGGAGCTATTAGTATCACTTTTGGCTGTTCCTCTCTGATCTTCAGTAGAACCTTGTACATCAATGGGAGAGGTGGGAAGGCATATACTATTAGGGCTTTCCAGCTGAAAGAGAGAGTCCACCCTCCAAGCTTGTGGGTGGTATGTCCTTGAGCAGAATGTCCTTGGTTGATGGTTGAATGGGGAGGCGAACAGATCTATCTCCGGCATTCCCCATGTCTTTGCTACGAGTTGGAAGATGTCTGGGTGCAGCATCCATTCGTGTGCATCCATGGTAGTTCTGCTTAAGCTGTCCGCCAGTGCATTTTCTTTTCCTGGCACAAATTGGGACTGTAGTTGGATATTGAGATTCAGGCATAGTTCCCACAGATTCATAGCCATCTGGCATAGAGGGTAAGAATGTGTGCCTCCCTGCTTGTTTATGTACCACATGACCGTGGTGTTGTCTGTCCTTATTAACAGGTGTCCTTGTTGGAGGAAGGGTTTGAATGCCTCGATTGCATGCCTTACTGCCAGCATTTCCTTTTGGTTTATGTGCATGCTTAGCTGTCCTTGAGGCCAAAGGCCTTGGATACATTTGCCCTCCATGTGAGCTCCCCATCCTCAGTCTGAGGCGTCCGTGGTGATGGTCTGCCTTGTTTTTGGTTTGTTGAAAGGCAACCCTCTGTTGGACTGGCAGGCCTGAGCCCACCACAGGAATTCCTTTTGAAGGCATGGAATGATTGGTATCATGGTTTCTAAACTGTGACTGTGTTGAGACCATACACTCCTTAGGTACCATTGTAATTTCCTCATATGCAGCCTGGCATGCGGTATTAGAATTATGCAGGATGCCATGTAACCCAGGGCCTGCAGGATTTTCCTTGCAGTAAGCTGAGTTTGTCTTGTCAGAATCATGAAGTAATCTGGAAGTTGTTTTTGTTTTTCTTCTGTGAGAAAGGCCATTTGGGTGGTTGTGTCCAGATCTGCACCCAAAAAGGTTATCCTTTGGGATGGTACTAGTCTTGACTTTTGGATGTTGACTGTGTATCCCAAGGTCTGTAGCAGTTGTTTGGCATAGGCCAAGTCCTTTATCAAAGTTTTCTTGTTGTCCGCTTGTATTAGGCAGTCGTCCAGGTATGGGTAAATTTGAATTCCCTGTAGTCTGCAATGTGCAATTACTGATGCCAGGCATTTCGTGAATACTCTGGGTGCAGTTGATAAGCCAAAGGGCAATGCTGAGAATTGATAATGCTCTGATCCTGCAAGAAATCTGAGGTGTCTTCTGCAACTTGGTCGAATAGGGACGTGCAGGTATGCCTCCTTGAGATCTAGAGTCACCAGCCAAGACTCCTTGCCCAACATGGGAAGAAGTTGCTGTAGGGACAGCATTTTGAATTTTGGCACAATGAGATAAGTGTTCAGTGCAGACAGGTCGAGAATAGGCCTCCATTGATTTTCTTTTCTTGGTACAAGGAATAGTCTGGAGTAAAATCCTTGGCCTTGCTCTGAGCATGGTACCTTTTCTATAGCTTTCATCTGAAGTAAATTGCTGATTTGTCTTAAAGCCTCTGCCCTCTGATTTGGTGGAAGGTTTGGCATTCCGCCTCTTTTTGGCAAAGTGTGGAAGTGGAACCTGTATCCTTTGTCTATTTGCAGTGTCCATGTATCCTTTGTAATATAATGCCAGTTTTTTGAGAATAAAGCCAGCTTTCCGCCCAAGGGTGCTTCCAGTTGATCCCTGGTGGGCGGAATCAGAATTAAGTCATTGAGCCTGTCCTGGTGTAGTGGTTGTTGCTGTTGCACTACTCCTCTGGTTGGCAGGCTGCCACTGACGGCCTCTGTAGGAGCCCTTCGAATGACCTCTGCCTCTAGGGCGCCTGTTCCTGCCTCTCTGGGCTCTGTCCGAGTCTGGAAAGGACCAATTCTTAGTAGGCCAGTTTCTGCTGAATCTCGGTGGTTGAACTTGTAGGAAATCTTTAACTGTTTGCACAGATTTTGCCTTTTCTTTAACCTTTTTTAGGATCTCCTGAGCAGAGGAGCCAAATAAATTTTGTTTCTCCATTGGAGCATCCAGGAGTTTAGCTTTGACATGGTCTGGCAAAGATTGCTCCTTCAGCCAGGCATGCCTACGAATAACTGCCCCAGTCACAGCTGAACTAAATGAAGCCTCCAGTGCATCATAGCCACATTTTAAGAAATGATTACTAACCTGTTGTGAGTTGTGTACCAAATCCTGAAGGGATTTACAGTCTAGGGGTTCAGGAGAAGCAAGTTTCTTATTCAGTTCATCTAACAAATACTCCTGGTACTGTATCATATGAAATTGACAGTTTAATGCCCTGACAGAAAGAGTTGCAGAAGTATACACCTTCTTTCCCCATCTCTCTAAAGCTCTAGAGACTCTTTCAGAGGGTAGAGGATTTTTGGCAGTAGCGGCTGCAACCCCTTTAGGGCCCTGAGAAATAGTTTCTGGGTCTGCAGAATGGGCTTTATACAGATGGAAATGAGAATCCGGGACCCTGTAGTATCTGTCAGGTTTGGCAGGGGCCGGAGGGAGAGTATCAGGGGCTGTACTGACATCATTGTACACATCATCAATTACATTCAGAACAGGAGGTATAGCTAAGGGCCTATGCTGAGGCAAATGCAAAAAGGTCCTTAATCTTTTTCTAGAATCAGAGAAATCCTGACCTTGCCATTGAAAATGCTCTCTCATGGAGTGTAGAGTCTCACCAAAGGAAAACTCTTCAGGAGGGGAAGCCGAAGGGATAGATTCCTCAGCATCTGAATCCTCATAAGGTGAGTAAGCCCCTTCCTGGTGGTCTGACGACTCAGACCCATCCGTGGAATCATCTGAGGAGTGTGGGTCAGAGGGGTCAGTCCTGGGCCTTTTGTCTGGAGGAGGTTGAGAGGCCCCGTCTGGGTAAGGTTGTGAACCCCTAATTAAGGAAATAAGGTCCTCAGCAAGGCTGAGGATCTGTGAACTAGAGGAAGGCCTCTGGGGGGTTGATTTGGCAGGCAAAGCTTTTGAAAGTTTGGCAGCTTTAGCCCTAGATAAGGCCTTAATGGACATGGAAGCAGGGGGCCTAGCTGCCCCACGTGCAGGAGTAGAAATGTCCAAAGGTATGGTGTCGGACATTTCCTGAACACTGGTTTCGGTAGGAAGTTCTGAAGCCGACTCAGCCGGGGCCTCCCGGGCCTTGGTGGTCGGAAGTATGGTTTCGGAAGAAGGAATCTCCGAGGACTCTGTTTCGGTCGAAACCGAGGCACTAGCGGTAGGCCTAGCCGTGGTTTCAGCCGAAACCACGGGCCACGAGTGTCGGTCCTTTTCCTTGCGTTTGACCATATGCAAAGTCGGAGTCTCCGACGGCATTTTATAAGCAAAAGCGGCTCCAAAAAATTCCTCTGCAAACTCCGACCGACGTCTAAGAGTTCGTCGGTTGAAGGAAGCACAGGCTAAACAGGCCGATACGTCGTGGTCTGGGCCTAAGCAAGGAAGGCAGTAGGAATGGAAATCCTTATGAGGTATATGTTTCCCACAAGTTAAACAATTATTTACTTTGTCTGACATCGGCTGAGGCAAGAGAGAGTCCCCAATGGGGTACTTAGCTTTTTTCGAAGTCTTCGATAGCTGAATTCACTGGATCTGACCGACCGGCACTTGCGAACAGCTTCTGCTTCGGGCACCGCGCGGCAAGAAAGACGGAGGAAAATGGCGTCGGCTGATGCTTTTATACCCCAGACGCTCTGACGTCGGGGAAAGTGCGACATCAGCCGAGGCCAGACCCAGACTTTGGAATCCGGCCGACCGAAGGGCTGCCTGAGGCAGGACAACCCATATGTTATGACTGCAGATGCATCCTTGAAGGACATCTGTAGTTCTGCAGATGCTGCTGGTTCAAAGGGAGGCAGTGTTAGTTTTTCCAACACGAAGTTAAGGTCCCAAGTAGGCAGTGGTGGTTTCCTTGGAGGATTGATGTTTTTAATTCCTCTTAGAAACTGTCTTAGCAAAGGATGAGAGAAGACAGGTGGATCAGTATTGTACTCTGCTGAAATTGCTGAAGCATGAATTTTAATGGAAGAGTAAGACAGGCCATTGTGGAGCATCTCTGCTAAATATTCCAGGATATGCGCCATGTTCATAACTGTTGCATCTAGGCCCTTTGAGGTGCTCCAGGTGTGAAATCTTTTCCATTTTGCTGAGTATGCCTTTCGTGTGGAAGGCCTGCGAGCTTCCATGATGATATCCTTCACTCTCTTGGATAGCTTATCCTGGCGATGAGTCAAGGTATTTTCCAGGCAGCTAGCTGTAATGTTTTCAGGTTGGAATGCAGAGTTTTGTAATTGTGCTGTGTCAGGAGAAGCGGCCATTGTGGAAGAAGCCATGGTTTTGTCCGTGACATGCTCTTTAGCAATGGGTACCAGTGCTGTCTTGGCCAGTCCGGAGCTATCAGAATCACTCTTGGCTGCTCTGCCCTGATCTTCAGTAAGACCTTGGTCATTAATGGAAGAGGTGGGAATGCATACACTGTTAGAGCTCTCCAGCTGAAAGAGAGGCCCACTTTCCATGCTTGTGGGTGGTATGTCCTTGTGCAGAATTTGTCCAGCTGATGATTGTGTGGAGAGGCAAAGAGGTCTATGTCCGGTCTCCCCCATGATTGTGTTATCTGATGGAAGATGTCTGGGTGCAGCATCCATTCGTGTGCATCCATGATGTTCCTGCTTAAGCTGTCCGCCAATATATTGTCCTTTCCTGGTACAAACTGGGATTGCAGCTGTATTTTGAGAGTCAGGGAAAGTTCCCATAGATTCATTGCCAGTCTGCAAAGAGGGTAGGAATGGGTGCCTCCTTGCTTGTTTATGTACCACATAACTGTAGTGTTGTCTGTCCTTATTAGCAGGTGGCCTTGATGTAGAAATAACTTGAAGGCCTCGATTGCATGCATCACTGCCAGCATTTCCATTGGTTTATGTGCATGCGTAGCTCTTTTTGTGACCATAGGCCTTGAATGCATCTTCCTTCCATGTGCGCTCCCCATCCGTGGTCTGAAGCGTCCGTTGTAATGGTTTGGCCCACCACAGAAATTCCCTTTGAAGGCTTGGGATGAGTGGTATCAAAGTTTCCAAGCTGCGACTGTGCTGAGTCCATAAACTCCTTAGGTACCATTGGAGTTTCCTCATATGTAGCCTTGCTTGAGGAATCAATAGAATGCAAGAAGCCATGTAACCCAGGGCCTGCAGGATTTTCCTTGCAGTCAGCAGAGTTTGTCTTGACAGGTTTTTGAAGTAATCCGGTAGTTGAGTTTTGTTTTTCTTCTGTGAGGAAAGCCATTTAGGTGGTTGAGTCTAGATCCGCACCCAGAAAAGTTATTCTTTGGGATGGTACAAGTCTTAACTTGTGAATGTTGACTGTATATCCCAAGGCCTGAAGAAGATAGATGGCATAATTCAAGTGTTTTACCAAAATTTGTTGGCTGTCCGCTTGTATAAGGCAGTCGTCCAGATACGGGTATATTTGCATCCCCTGAAGTCTGCAGTGTGCAATTACTGATGCCAGGCATTTCGTGAATACTCTAGGCACAGTAGATAAGCCAAAGGGCAATGCTGAGAATTGATAATGCTCTGAACCTGCAAGAAATCTGAAGCGTCTTCTGCAGCTTTGTCTGATAGGGACATGCAGGTATGCCTCCTTGAGGTCCAGAGTTACCAGCCAAGACCCCTTGCCCAGCATGGGAAGGAGTTGCTGTAGAGTCAGCATTTTGAATTTTGGCACAATGAGATAAGTATTTAGTGCGGACAAGTCGAGAATAGGCCTCCATTGCTTTTCTTTTCTTGGAACAAGGAAAAGTCTGGAATAAAATCCTTGGCCTTGTTCTGCGAGAGGAACCTTTTCTATTGCTTTCATTTTCATTAAGTTGGAGATTTGTTTCAAAGCCTCTGCCCTTTGATTTGGTGGCAGGTCTGGCATGCCTTTTCTTTTCGGTAATGTGTGGAAATGGAACCTGTATCCTTTGTCTATTATTTGTAGTGTCCATTTGTCCCTTGTAATAATGTGCCAATTTCCTGAAAATAAGGAAAGCTTTCCGCCCAAAGGTGCTTCCAAATGAGCCCTGGTTGGCGGTGTCAAAGTAAAGTCATTGAGTCTGTCCTTGTGCAGCAGTTGTAGGCCCTGCACTACCTCTCTGGTTGGGATGCTGCCATTCACGTCCTCTGTAGGAGCCCCTAGCTTGCCCTCTACCTCTGGCACGCCTGTTCTTGCCTCTCTGAAATCTGTCTGTGTCTGGAAAGGACCAGTTCTTGGAAGGCCAATTTCTGCTGAATCTTGGTGGTTGGACTTGCATAAAATCTTTGACTGTTTGTACAGATTTTGCCTTTTCTTCAAATTTCTTTAAGACCTCCTGAGCAGTTGAGCCAAATAACTTTTGCTTTTCCAGTGGAGTATCCAGAAGCTTTGCTTTAACATGGTCTGGCAGAGATTGTTCCTTCAGCCAAGCATGACTACGTATGACTGCACCTGTCATAGCTGACCTACATGAAGCTTCCAATGCATCATAACCACACTGCAAGAAATGGTTGCTAACCTGTTGAGAGTTATGTACCAGATCCTGAAGTGATTTGCGATCTAGGGGTTCAGGTGAAGACAACTTTTTATGCAATTCATCTAACAGATATTCTTGGTACTGTATCATATGAAATTGACAGTTTAAAGCCCTCAGAAAGGGTAGCAGAAGTATACACTTTTTTTTTACCCCATCTCTCTAAAGCCCTGGACTCCCTTTCAGAGGGGAGTGGATTTTTTGTAGTGACAGCTGCAACCCCTTTAGGGCCCTGGGAGATGGTTTCTGGATCAGCAGAGTGGGCCTTGTAAAGGAAAAGGTGCGATTCCGGGACCCTGTAGAACCTATCTGGTTTGGCAGGAGCCGGAGGGAGAGTGTCAGGGGTTGTGCTAGATTCAGAGTACACATCATCAATGACATTCAAAACAGAGGGAATAGCCAAAGGTCTATGCTGAGGCAAATGCAAGAAGGTCCTTAAGCTCTTCCCGGAATCAGAGAATTCCTGGCCTTGCCATTGGAAATGCTCCCTCATAGTGTGCAGAGTTTCCCCAAAAGACAGTTCTTCAGGAGGGGAGGCCGATGGGATAGATTCCTCTGAATCTGAATCCTCGTAGGCCGGAAAAGCCTCCTCCTGGTAGTCCGAGAGAGCAAAGCCATCAGAGGCCTCATCTGAGGAGAGGGGATAAGAGGGCTCAACCCTGGGCCTTTTTTATGTAGGAGGTTGAGAGCCCCTGTCCGGATGAGGCTGAGAGCCCCTAATTAATGAAATAAGGTCCTCTGCTAGACTAAGGATCTGAGAACCTGTAGAGGGTCCCTGATGGATAACCCTGGGAGGCATAGATTTTCAGTGTTTAGCAGCTTTAGCCCTAGAGAATGCCTTAATAGACATGGATGCAGGAGGCCTGGCTGCACCACGTGCAGGTGTAGTTTTGTCTAAGGGAATGGTGTCGGAAGGTTCCTGGACACCAGATTCCAATGGAGATTCAACAACCAATGCGGTAGTGGCCTCCGGGGTAGAGGTTGTCGGTTGTACTGTTTCGGTGGACGGTAGTACCAAAGACTCTGTTTCAGCCGAGACAGAGACACTCGCGGTAGGCCTGGCCGTGGTTTCAGCCGAAACTGCGGACCGCGTGTCGGTCCTTGTCCTTCCGTTTCTGTATTAAATGTGAAGTCGGAGTCTCAGACGGCATTTTGTAAGCAAAACTAGCCCCAAAAAATTCCTCTGCAAACTCCGACCGACGTCTTAGAGTGCGTCGGTTGAAGGAAGCACAGGCGGAACAGGCCGAGACGTCGTGGTCTGGGCCTAGGCAAGGTAGGCAGTAAGAGTGGAAATCCTTATGAGGTATTTGTTTCCCACAAGTTAAGCAATTATTAATTTTATCTGACATCGGCTGAAGCAAGAAAGAGTCCCCAACGGGGTACTTAGCTTTTGAAGTCTTCGGTTTAGCTGAATTACAGGAGCTGGCCGACCGGCACTTGCGAACTGCTTCTGCTTCGGGCACCACGCGGCAAGAAAGACTGAGGAAGATGGCGTCGGCTGACGCCTTTATACCCCCAGGCGCTCCAACGTCGGGGAAGGGGCGACATCAGCCGACGCCGGACCCAGACTTTGGAATCCGGCCGACCGAAGGGCTGCCTGAGGCAGGACACCCCATATGTGATGACTGCAGATGCATCCTTGAAGGACATCTGCCTTAAGAGTGGATGTGAAAATAAGGGAGGATCCGTGTTGTAGTGAGCAGAAATAGCGGAGGCGTGGATTTTAATAGATGAAAAAGAAAGCCCTTTGTGTAACATCTCAGTTAGACATTGCAGAATCTGAGGTATGTCCGGCTGAAGGGTATTTTGGCCTTTAGCTTGGTTCCAGGCACAAAACCTTTTCCATTTGTCCGAGTAGGCTTTCCTGGTGCTGGGCCTCCTGGCCTCCAGAATAACTTCCATAACAGCTTGCGAGAGAGGAGCTGGCTGGTTGCCTAGATGATTTGCCATGCAGCCAAGTTTAAGGTTTTGAGCTGGCTGTGTAGAATCTGACTGTCTTGCTGTGTGAGCAGGTGGGTAATTTGAGGTAGAATCCATGGTGGGCCATGGGCCATATTCCTTAATAGTGGGTACCAGTGCTGGCGTGGCCAGTCTGGAGCAATGAGTATCATTCTGGGTCTCTCCATCTTGACTTTCAGTAGCACCTTTGTGAGAAGGGGAAGTGGAGGAAAGGCATATACTGTTAGCATTTTCCAACTGAATGAGAGTGCGTCCACTTTCCAAGCTTGTTGGTGAAAAGTCCTTGTGCAAAACTTTGTTAGCTGATAGACCTGTTTGCCAGCCCTCAAAACTATGTCTGGGAGCCCCCACTTTTGAGTTATCATTGCGAATACTTGTGGATCCAGTTTCCATTCGTGGGGATCCATGATGTTTCTGCTTAGGTCTGCCAATATGTTCTTTTTTCCTGGCAGGAATTGAGCTTGTAATTGAACTTGGTAAGCCAGTGCTGTTTTCCACAAGGTCATTGCTTGCCTGCATAGAGGGTAGGAGTGTGTGCCCCCTTGTTCGTTTATGTACCACATTACTGTGGTGTTGTCTGTCCTGGATGCAAGAGGTCCTTGAAGGCTGTCAGAGCATTTTGTAGAGCTAGCATTTCTTTTTGATGTGCAGATTCCTTTGATCTACTGTCCATAAGCCTTGAACGAACCGTCCTGCCATGTGTGCCCCCCAGGCATAGTCCGATGCATCTGTTGTCATAGTTTGCCTGGCTGGGGGTAGGGTGAAAGGCTGACCCTTGTTGAGGCGACAAGCCTGTGACCACCACAGAAACTCCTGTTGAAGGCAGGGAATGAGAGTTATCATTGTTTCCAAGCTGTGACTGTGTTGAGTCTATACGCTTTTTAGATACCATTGTAATTTCCTCATATGCAGTTTTGCAAATGGTATTAGTAGTATGCAAGATGCCATGAAACCCAAGGCCTGCAGAATTTTTCTTGCAGGGAGTTGGGTCTTTGTTGCCATTGTTCTGAAGTATTGAGTTAATTGTAGTTGTCTGGCGTCAGATAAGCCATCTGGGCCATTGTATTCAAGCTGGCACCCAGGAATGTCATAGTTCGTGAGGGCACTAGTTTTGATTTCTGTTCGTTTACGGTGTACCCTAGGCAACTTAGAAGATGTCTTACAAAAGCCAGGTGTTGTAAAAGAATGTCCTTGCTTTCTGCTTGTATGAGACAGTCGTCCAGGTATGGGTACATTTGAATTCCCCTCTGTCTGCAGTATGCAATTACTGGTGCCAGGCATTTTGTGAAGACCCTGGGCGCAGTAGATAAGCCAAAGGGCAGTGCAGAGAATTGGTAATGGGTTGAACATGCAATGAAACAGAGGTATCTTCTGCAATTTTGTCTGATAGGGACATGCAGGTATGCCTCCTTGAGGTCCAATGTTACTAGCCAAGCTTTCTTGCCCAACATGGGAAGAAGCTGTAATGTTAGCATCTTGAATTTGGGTACTTGCAAGAAAGTGTTTAAAATTGAAAGGTCCAGAATGGGTCTCCAAGCATTGTCCTTTCTGGGGACTAGAAAGAGCCTTGAGTAAATGCCTTGGCCTTGCTCCTGTGTAGGTACCAGTTGGATGGCTTTCATGTCCATGAGAGCTGTAATTTGTTTTGGTGCCTCTGCCCATTGATTTTGTGGCAGGTTTGGAATTCCTTTTATCCTTGGCAAGGTGTGGAAATGGAATCTGTATCCGTGTGAGATAATGTCTAGGACCCATTTGTCCTTTGTGACGATGCGCCAGTTGTCTGCAAAAAGTGTTAATTTTCCTCCCAAGGGAGCTGCCAAGAGGGTTTTGCTTGGCAGTTTGATGTTTAAGTCATTGTGTTTGCCTTCTAGTGGTTTGGGACCTGTCTTCTCCTCCCTTCTGTGTTGAAGCGCCCCATTGGCGAGGTTTGTAAGGGATTTGTGCTTGTCCTCTTCCCCTTGGGCGCCTGTATTTACCCCTCTGTGGCCTGTCAGAAGCTGGAAAGGACCAATTTTTTGTTGGCCAATTTCTGCTGAAGCGTGGGGGCTGTACCTGTAAGAAATCTTGGACAGTCTGCATAGATTTTGCCTTATCCTCCATTTTCTTTAAAACTTCCTCTGCTTTAACCCCAAAAAAAACATCCTGCTGTAGGGGCACATCCAGTAACTTTGCTTTAACATGATCAAGCAGAGATTGATCCTTTAACCAAGCATGCCTACTTATAACAGCTGCTCTGGAGGAAGCTTCCAAGACATCAAAACCACATTGTAAAGTATGTTTGCCCACCTGTCCAGCTGCATGCAACAGATCTTGCATTTCTTTGAGTTCAGACTGTTGAGGGAGCGTGCCCATCTTTTGTTTTGAGACATAAGGAATTGCTGGTATTTAAGCATGTGAAATTGACAATTTAGTGCTCTCATAGCTAGAGTAGTAGAGGTGTTAACCTTCTTCCCCCACCTGTCTAGCGCTCTGGAGTCCCTTTCCGAAGGTACAGGAATTTCAGCCATAGAAGCCTTAGCCCCTTTGGGACCCTGGGAGATTGTCTCTGGATCAGCAGCAGGGCTTTGTAAAGGAATTTGTGAGAGTCAGGCACTCTATAGTATCTATCTGGTTTGGATGGAGCAGGAGACAGAGAATCTGGATTTAAACTAGATTCTAAGAAAACATCATCTACTATGTCCAAAACAGGGGGGATAGCAAGAGGTCTGTGCTGGGGAAGTAAAAAACTCCCGGAGCCTTTTCTTTGATTCAGAGTAGTCCTGACCTTCCCAGTGGAAATGTTCCCTCATGATGTGTAAGGTTTCCCCAAAGGAGTAGTCTTCAGGGGGAAAAGCTGAGGGAATTGAGTCTTCAGCATCTGAATCTTCATAACGGGGAAAGGAGTAATCCTGTTCCTCAGAGGAGCCTGAGGAAACAGACACCTGATCAGAGGAGGCATAATCCTCCTCTTGCCTAGGCCTTTTGTGGGGGGGTGGGGGTGGGGTTGGGGGGTTGGGAACCCCTGATCAAAAAAATCAAATCTTCAGCCATTTTAAGCATCTGTTTTCTTAGGCATAGGGCCTTGCCCTGGAGACTGAAGTGTAGGCTTTTTTGGTTTTAGAGGAGTCTTAAGCTTAGCATAAGATTTTATGGTGAGGGTAGTCGGTCTGAAGACACCTTCAGAAACCGAAGATGTTTCTGCAGCACCGGCTTCCCCCTACTGCGATATCGTCGGTTGGGCCTAAGGAAAAAAGGCTGCGTCGGCCTAGAAATCTCTGCTGGGGGATCCAATGCGGCCTGGGGATCCAATTCTGCGGTAGCCAGGGGCTGCGTAGGCGCCTCACTGAAAACCGGAGAACCGGTGACCTGGCCAGCCGAGGCCTCGGAATCCGGCTCGGATCTAGGCTGCCTGTCCCTATCCTTGCGTTTTTTATGCATGCCGGTAGTCGGTTGCTCCGACGGCATAGTGTAATTAAATTTTCTACCGAAGTAGTGTCATGTGAAATCTAAACGACGCTTTATAGTTCGCTTATTGAACCTAAGACAAAACCGACAACCAGTGACGTCGTGGTCTGGGCCTAGGCAAGGTATACAAAAAGAATGAAAGTCCTTATGAGGTATTTGCTTCCCACAAGAAATGCAATTGTTAACTTTTTCTGACATTGGACTGAAGCTAGAAAAGGTTCCCCAATAGGGTACTTAGCTTTGAAGACTTCGGACTGAAACTTTATTCGAAAATCTCAGGTGTCGGCCGACCGGCACTTGTGAACTGCTTCTGCTTCGTGCACCGCGCAGCAAGAAAGACTGAAGAAAATGGCGTTGGATGCCTCTGATATACCCCTGGCGCTCTGACATCAGGGAAGAAGCAACAGACGCCGGACCAAGACTTTGGAATTCTAGCCGACTGCGGGACCGCCTGACGGCAGGATAACCCAAGTGTGATGACTGCAGCAGGGTAACACGATGAACATCCCTTAGGGCGTCTGGATTTGCCCCTTTGAGCTCTGTCTGACACAGGAAAGGACCAATTTTTTGTAGGATAGTGTCTACTGAATCTAGGTGGCTGCACTTGTAAGAAATCTTTAACAGTTTGCATAGACTTCGCTTTGTCTTCCATTTTCTTTAAAACCTATTCTGCCTTAATATCAAACAGAGAATCATGCTGTAAAGGTGCATCTAACAATTTAGCTTTAACATGATCAGGCAAATTTTGTTCCTTTAACCAGGCATGCCTCCTAATCACAGATTCAGTAACTGCGGCCCTGCAGAAGGCTTCTAAAGAATCAAAACCACATTGCAAAGTATGCTTTCCAACTTGTTCAGCTGCATGCAATAAGTCCTGCAATTCCTTATTTTCGGCACATTCTGAAATCATTTTCTGTTTCAGCAATCCCATAACATGTTGTTAGTACTTAAGCATATAAAATTGACAGTTTAAGGCCCTGATTGCCAAGGTTGCAGATGTACAAACCTTTTTTCCCCATCTGTCCAGTGCCCTTGAATCTCTGTCGGAGGGGGTAGGGTTTTTTGCTGTTGAGGCCTTAACTCCCTTTGGACCCTGTGAAATAGTTTCAGGATCAGCAGCAGGGTTTCTAAATAAAAATTTATGAAAGTCAGGGACCCTGTAATACCGGTCAGGCTTACTGTGAGCCGGAGGTAAGGAGTCAGGGGGTCAGGGCTTGACTCCGAAAACACATCATCCACAATGTCTAAAACAGGGGGAATGGCTAAAGGTTTGTGCTGAGGGAGAAGGAGGAAATCCCGGAGCCTCTTTTTTGAGTGAGAAGTCTAGACTCTCCCAGTGAAAATGCTCCCTTAAAGTATTCAAGGTTTCTCCACATGAATAGTCTTCAGGAGGAGATGCAGATGGAATAGACTCCTCAGCATCAGAATCCTCATAGGGAGGTAAAGATAATTCCTAACAAGAAGAGAAATCAGAAGAAACAGAAACCTGATCTGAAGATTCATAGTCAGTGTCTTGCCTAGGCCTCTTATCTGGAGGGGGATGGGTACCCCTGATCAAGGTAATAAGGTCTTCAGCCATTTTGATCATCTGTTTTAAGGCATAGAGGTCTGTGCACGTGGCTCAGGCGTCATTTTTTTAGTTTTAGAAGGTGTCTTTGGTTTTGCAGCTTTCAGTTGGATATAAAAATGTTGAGGTGTGACTACACCCTCAGAAGCCGGTGCCTGCTCAGAGGCTCCGGACCCATCCGAGGGAGATACTTCCGTCGGTCCAATACCTTGAGTATCTTGCGCCATGCCAGACTCCACATGGGTGTCGGTAGAGGCCTGCAACTCGAAGGTAGCAGGTATAAGGGGCTGCAAAAGCACCTGAGTACCGACAAACTGGACACTGGCTTAGGAGAAGATTAGTCATCGGTTTTGGATCTCGACTGCCTTTCTCTGTCCTTTTCTTTGCGTTTTTTATGTACTCTGGTAGTCGGACTGCTATCCGATGACATTTCTGGGTAGTTAAATCTGTTTTCAAAATACTTAGATGGAAAAATATACAGATGCTTAATAGTGCGTTGGTTAAATCTAGCACAAAACCGACAGCCAAGCACATTGTGATCAGGGCCTAGGCAGGGAATACAGTATAAATGGAAATCCTTATGAGGTACTTGCTTCCCACAAGTAATACAATTAACTTTTTCTGACATCAGTATAAATCAAGAAAAAAAAGTTTCCCCAACGGGTTACTTATCTTTAGTGAAGACTTTGGTTCTGAAACTCTGACTCGAATATTTCAGTAGTCAGCCAACTGGCACTTGCGAAATGCTTCTGCTTCGGGCACTGCGCGGCAAGAAAGACTTAAGAAAATGGCGTCGGCTGCATGTTTCATACCCCTGACAACCTGACATCATGGAAGAAAAGACAGCAACCGACGCAAGACCCAAGACTTTGGAATTCAGGCCGAATGAGGGCAACGTGCCAGCAGATTACCCAAATGTAATAACTGCAACAGTGAAACACGAAGAACATCTGCCCAACAGTGATTCCCATGATGGCAGAGTGTCCCCCATATTTTGGTGTGATTTGCCAAAGTTTTAGTCAGTGCACCTTGAATGAGTACAAAAACAAATCTCTTGACCAATGTGGGTTCTCCTGGGGGGGGGGGGGGGGGGGGGAATAATATCTTGTCAGGTCTCTGAGGGATCGACTCAACAGAAAAAGGGTTCTTCCAGGCACGCTGCACCACGAGTTGTACCAACTTATCTGGAGGTGGGGTTACCCAAGAGGTAGAAGGCTGGGCAAGGAAAGCCTGCAGAAACACTGACTCCTCGGAGGAAAGGTTAGTGGGCGTCCAATCACCACTCGTCTCAAGGATGTCCCCAAAGGAGACATCATCTGGGGGTGACTGTGGGGACCTTTTACAGTCATCGAAATCCGTATCCTCTGTCAGAGACTCTTCAGGGGAGGCTATGTGCTTCCTCTTGCACGATCTCTTCCGTGGGGGCTCCTCGTCGGGGGCCTCTGAGGAGGACTCTGAAGAGAGGGCGGCCTGTAACAGGGTCTCCTGCGACTTTCCTGCCCTGTGCCCTGGGGCGGTGGCTTATGTCGGCTGTAGATCAGGGGAAAAAAAGAGGTCTGGGGTTCCGTCAGTGGAATGCTTCCAGAAGCAAGTGCCTCCTCCATAGCTCGTAAGGCAGGTCCACCTGAAGAGGGATGGGAGCCCGGAATGGAGAAAGACAACTTCGGAACTGGGGTCACACCACACTCCGAACCCATTCCTGAGGTTGGAGCCTCAAGCAAACAGAGCTCCCGGCACCGTGGACAGAACCGTAGACACACTCGGAACCATATCCAAGCCGAAGAGCTCGCAGCCCAATCACGGAGTTGAGGAAGGCTCGGTTCAGAAGGGACCAAAGGTGCAGTCCTGGAGCCCAAGTGAGGTCCACTACAGGCAGCAAGACAGGGGGGGGGGGTTCCAAACATGACATCAGAGCTGAAGACTTTGGAACAGGTATGGTCAAAGGAGGAAAGTAGGATAAAGTCATTGGAGAAACCAACCCAGGTCCTGCAGGTGGATGGGTCCTAGACAGACTGGGTATCCCCCTGGCTGTCAAGAGCTGATCCACAAGACGCACTAAGGAAAGGCTCCTGGTGGATCTAGTTGATACGGGGAGTCAGTTCATTCTAGGAACGGACTATATACTTGCCCAAAAATGGATCTGTTGATGGAGAGTATCGGGTCCGTGGTGTGGAAGCTGTCGGCATCGATGTCTCAAGTTCGGAGACAGGAAGTAGTGGCATCAAAATTGTCATTATCAGAACTGTGAAAGGACTCTGTCGGAAGGGCACTTGGTGCAGACACAGAAGGTTCAGTAGTAAACGGAACTACAGAGGTAGGCACCGAAGACGTGTACTGTGCCGAAGCTGTAGTAACCTTTAGATAGCATCGGTGGCGAAGCGGGTGCCGATGTTTGAACAGTCTTAGTCGGAGCGGAAGAGGACAGAGCAAATGAGGCAGACTTGTGCTCCAATGACAATTTTGGTACTTTAGACTTTACAGACTTGCCCTGGTCACCTGAGGGTGAAGACGGGACAGAGTGGGATCTTTTCTTCAGTTGGAGGGGATGATACCTCCATCACAGAAAGGGCCTCTGAAAAGGGAGACTTAAGGAGGCCCTTCAGAATCCGTCTTTGTGCTCGTTCAAGGTCCGCTGACTAAAACTTTGGCAAATCACACAAGGGGGTTGCACCGAAAGATGGGGCACCCACAGACAATAAACAAAGTCATCATGGGAATCACTGTTAGGCAGTTTTCTCTTACTAAAAGCACAAAGCTTAAACCCCGACATGCCTCCCAGATCTCATCAGTGATGAAAAGAAAGACGACTAACATCAGATCACACACTTTCCAAAACAGTCAATCGCCTGGGAATCCCTGTTTGGGGGATGGACTGAGGGAGCTCAGCTAGCTTCCTTCTCGGTAGCAGCAAAGTACAGTTTTGCACCTACCATAAATGTAGATGTTCGAAGATCCACATTGCTGCAGTCCTTACACTTGGGTAGTCCGCTGTCCTCGGTCGGCCCGAATATCAAAGTATAAGGCTGACGTCGGTCAAGGCGCATTAGACTGACATCAGGACGTCAGGGTACAAATGCGCATGACCGACGTCATATCCTCAGTCTTTTCTTGCCCCAGATGTCAGAAGACCCTAACAAGAAAGGTCAAAACCCAAAGACAACAAACAACCAAACAACCACCCTAGCACTAATAATATGTACAATATATACAATATACACAATATATACAATCCAACCCACACAACCACCTCTAACTACAGAGGGGAAGGAGGGAGGGTAAATTGGACTGCAGCAATGTGGATCTTCGAACATCTACATTTATGGTAGGTACAAAACTGTACTATGTTCTTCATCTCACATTGCTGCAGTCCTTACACTTGGGTAGAATCCCAAAGCAGAGGTAAGGGAGGATGGCACAACTATAAAGAAGCAGGAGCTGCCAAAATGCCCTGCAAAATAGCAGTGGCAAAACCAGCCCTAGATTTAGAGTAAAGTGGAAGGTGATAATGCTTAGAGAAAGTATGCACTGAACTCCAAGTAGCTGCCTCCATGATATCTTTAGTTGCCACCCCCCTTAAAAAAGCTGTTGAAGTGGCAGTAGCCCTAGTGGAATGAGGCCTAATCCCAGCTGGAACCTCCTTGCCATGATGGGAATAACAGAAAGCAATGCAAAACCCAATCCACTTGGAAATAGTTTGTTTTGACACAGGCTTGCCCTGAGAACTCAAAGCAAAAGAAACAAATAACTGTTGAGACTGCCTGAACCCTTTAGTTCTGCTCAAATAATATCGCAACTGCCTGTGTATATCCAAAGTGTGCAAAATCTTTTCCCCTTTATTTTGGGGTTTGCATAAAAGGTAGGCAAATGAATAGTTTGGTTTAAAGCCACACTAGAAACCACTTTAGGCATAAAGGAAGGATTAGTACAAAGATACCCTATCCTTATGGAAAATTAAGAAAGGCTCAACTGCCATAAGGGCCTGTAATTCAGAAACCCTTCTCGCAGAGGTAATGGCTAACAAAAAAGCAGTCTTCCATGATAAATATTTCAACTCAGCAGTAGCTGCAGGCTCAAAAGGTTGTAGAGTGAGTTTCTCCAACACAAAATTGAGATCCCAAGCAGGAGTAGGAGCTCTCCGTGGGGGTCTTATATTCTTTGCCCCTCTAAGGAATTGCTTAAACAAAGGATGAGAAAACAAAGGTGGGTCACAATCATAGTGAGCAGAAATTGCTGCAGCATGAATCTTAATAGAAGAGAAGGACAAACCCTTGTCCAGTAACTCAGGGAGATATTGAAGAGCCACACTTAAATTAGGCTTAGAAACATCAAATGCTTTTGCTGCACTCCAAAATAAAAATCTCTTCCATTTATCTGCGTACACTTTCCTTGTACTAGGCCTTCTGGCCTCCAAAATGACATTCAAAACCTGCTGTGGAAGCTGAAACCCTCCAGGGTTTAAAACAGAATATGCCAGGCTGTCAGGTGAAGAGAGTGAAGTTTGACATTGAGTAAATGACTGTTCTCCTGAGTCAGCAGGTGTGGAGTCAAGGTAAAGGCCATGGAGGCTCCGTACCAGACTTCTCAGTAGTGGGTACCAATGCTGTCGAGGCCAATCTGGAGCTATTAAAATCATCTTTGGCTTGTCCTGTCTGACCTTCAGAAGTACCTTTGGGAGGAGAGGCAGAGGTGGAAAGGCATACACATGAAGATTGCTCCAATTGAATGAAAGAGCATCCACTTTCCAAGCTGTGGGATGAAAACTGTTTGTGCAAAACTTTGGCAGCTGGTAGTTTAGTGGAGAAGCGAACAGATCTATGTCTGGAGTTCCCCATGACACTGTCAATTTCTGAAATACATGAGGATCCAATTTCCACTCGTGGGGATCCATAATTTGTCTGCTCAACACATCTGCTAAGGAGTTCTGTGCCCTCGGCAGAAACCTTGCCTGAAGATTTAGCTGTAAACTGAGAGGAGTCTCCCACAAAATCATTGCTTGTCTGCACAGAGGATAAGAATGTGTTCCCCTTGCTTGTTGATGTACCACATGACAGTTGTGTTGTCTGTTAGAATCAACACCTGCCCTGGAAGAAGTAAATCCTTGAAAGCTATTAATGCAAATTGGACTGCGAACATCTCCTTCAGGTTGATATGTAGATGTAGAAGTCTGGCAGGCCACGTGTCTTGTATCCACTTTCCATTTAGATGAGCTCCCCAAGCTTTGTCTGAGGCATCTGTCGTTAGAATCTGACTTGCCTCTGGCCGGGTCACAGAGAGTCCCTTGTTTAGGTGACATTCCTGAGCCCACCACAAAAATTCCTTTTGAATGCAAGGTATTATCTGAATGACAGTGTCCATATCTTGGCAGTGCTGTGTCCATACATTTTTGAGATACCATTGTAGCTTCCTCATATGCAGTTTGGCATTGGGAAGCACCAGAATACAAGATGCCATGAACCCCAAGGCTTTAAGGACTGTCCTTGCAGTCAGCCTGGACTGATTAGACAATTGATGGAAGTAAAGAGAAAGATTCTTTTGTTTGTCCGGGGTCAAAAAGGCCATCTGGGATGCTGTATTCAGTCTCACACCCAGAAAGCACATGTCCTGAGAGGGTACTAGACTGGACTTTATTTCGTTCACAGAATACCCCAGGCATCTTAGCACTGCTATCACATAGTGTAGATGATGAAGTTGTTCTTCTTTTCCTTGAGCCAGAATCAGACAATCGTCCAAATAAGGATAGATCTGTATTCCTCTTAGCCTGAAGAAAGCTATCACTGGAGCCAGAACCTTCGTGAATACTCTGGGCGCAGTAGATAAGCCAAAGGGCAATGCAGAGAACTGATAATGAGAAGTCCCAGCCCGGAAACGTAGATACTTCCTGCAACTTAGCCTGATAGGAACATGAAGGTAAGCCTCCTTGAGATCCAGAGTCACCATCCAATGATCTTTGCCCAGCAGAGGTAAAAGCTGTTGTAACGTCAACATTTTGAACTTGGGAATGTCCAGATAAGTGTTGAGGATAGATAAATCCAAAATTGGTCTCCACGTGTTCCCCTTTTTTGGTACTAGGAACAGGCGAGAATAAAATCCTAGGCCCACTTCTGACAGAGGGACCGGCTGAATGGCTCCTATTTGGAGCAGCAGAGAAATTTGTTTGTGAGCCTCTATTCTTTGCTGAGGAGGAACGTCTGGCATGCCTTTGAAAGGAGGCAAGGTATGGAAATAAAACCTGTAACCTTGGTGTATGATATCCAATACCCATCTGTCTTGGGTAATTAAACTCCAATTTTCTTCGAAAAGTGCCAACCTTCCTCCCAAAGGTGCTGCCAGACGAGAAGGCTCTGGCAGCTGAAAAGGTAGGTCATTGGGTCTGTTTACGAAAGGACTGACCCCTGCCCTCACCCGAAGACTGTGCAGGTGAACTCCCTGTTCTAGGCCTGAAAGAGCCCTGAGCTCTGCCCCTACCCCGTCTAGACCTGCCCCTAGACTGGGAATCATAAGAAGGATACGTCCACCCCTTAGTAGGCCAATTTCTGCTAAACCTCGGAGGCTGAACCTGCAAAAAATCTTTAACAGTCTGCATAGACTTAGCCTTGTCTTCCATTTTCTTTAAGACTGCCTCAACAGGTGAACCAAATAACACATCAGATTGTAAAGGAGCATCCAAAATCCTTGTCTTAACATGGTCAGATAAATTCTGATCCCTCAGCCAGGCGTGCCTGCGAAGAACTGACCCTGTGGCAGCCACCCTAGACGAGGCCTGTACAGCATCAAAACCACATTGCAAAGAATGCTTACCCACTTGTTCAGAGACATGTACCAAATCCTGTAACTCTTTACAGTCAATACCTTCCGCCAGAGCATCTACCTTAGACTTCAATTGAGACAGTAGATAGTTTTGGTATTTCAACATGTAAAACGGGCAATTTAGAGCCCTCATAGCTAGGGTGGAAGACGTATAGACTTTCTTTCCCCATCTATCCAAGGCCCTGGCCTCTTTATCTGGAGGAACCGGATTTTTAACAACAGAAGCCTTAACACCCTTAGGCCCCTGACTAACAGTTTCTGGGTCTGCCCTAGGACTCTTAAAAAGAAACTTATGAGCTTCAGGCACCCTATAATACCTATCCGGCTTAACAGGAGCAGGAGGCAAAGAATCAGGATTAAGAGAAGCCTCTGCAAACACATCCTCCACAACATCCAGAACAGGAGGTATAGCCAAAGGCCTATGCTGGGGTAAAACAGAAATTCCTAAGCCTTTTCCTGGAATCAGAGAAATCCTGACCTTCCCACTTAAAATGCTCCCTCATGGAATGAAGAGTCTCTGAAAAAGAAAAATCCTCAGGAGGAGAAGCAGAAGGAGTAGAATCATCCACATCAGAATCAGAATAAGGAGAATACTCCTGCAAGTCTTCA
The DNA here is from genome assembly GCF_019279795.1 of Protopterus annectens. Classification (NCBI taxonomy): domain Eukaryota; kingdom Metazoa; phylum Chordata; order Ceratodontiformes; family Protopteridae; genus Protopterus; species Protopterus annectens. The sequence continues at coordinate 561,373,479 of NC_056734.1, forward strand.
GCCGAAGACTCTGAAACATCTGAAGCCTGCCCAAAACTCCCCAACTCAGGTTCCACCCTAGGCCTCTTATCAGGAGGGGGCAAAGAACCTCTAATTAATGTAATCAAATCTTCTGCCATTTTAAGCATATGCTTCTTGGGCACAGATCCTGAAGAACTAGGAGTGACACCAACTGAAGCTAAACCTGGCCTGCCTCTGGGAGAAGCCTTGGAAACAGAAGGCCTAACCACCCTAGGAAGGGAGGGGAGCACAGTAACCTGAGAAGCCCCTTCAGCCTGACATGCCTCCTGAGAGGCCACATCCTGCAATAACAAGGTCTCCCCCTGGGATTCCCGAGAAACCTCCGGTGGAACCACCGGCTCCACCGACACCTCTAAAGAACCGGCGTCCGGTACGGACGACTCGTCTACCCTGGGCTTAGCTGCTTTATCCTTGCGCTTCTTTGAAGAAGCGGACGTCGGAGCATCCGACGGCATAGTGTAATTGCACCGCTTTCCAAAGACTAACCTGGCACAATCTAACCTTCTCTTAATAGTGCGCTTATTGAATCTAGCACAAAAGCGACACCCAACAACGTCGTGCTCAGGCCCTAAACAAGGAATACACAAGGTATGATAATCTCTATGCGGTATCTGTTTCCCACAAGAAATACAGTTATTCACTTTTTCTGACATCTGGTAAACCACTGAGGCAAGAAAAAACCAAAATATTCCCCAACAGGGTACTTAGCCAACTTTGACTCCGTCTGAAACTCCGAACTCAAAAAATTTCAGAACGCCCCACGGCACTTGCAACGCTGCTTCTGCATCGGACCATGCGGCAAAAAAGACTGAGGATATGACGTCGGTCATGCGCATTTGTACCCTGACGTCCTGATGTCAGTCTAATGCGCATTGACCAACGTCAGCCTTATACTTTGATATTCGGGCCGACCGAGGACAGCGGACTACCCAAGTGTAAGGACTGCAGCAATGTGAGATGAAGAACATCCACCACAATTGCATCGGCAGGGACCCCTTTGCTCTAAAAAAAAACCTGTCCTGAGGAGTACTGAGAAACTTACCCACTTTCCTGGGCACAGGTTCCACTGTGTCCACCTCCTTCCAACCCTGCTGGCTTACAGGTCCACAAGCATGTCAGCAGGGGAGGAAACCCAGGTAGTAGATGGGCCCATCCTGAATGCCTTCAGGAACACGGACTCCTCTGTCTTGGTGAGGGGACTCCCTGGAGGAGTCCAAGTACTTCCTCTTACATGTTCTCCTCCTGGGGGCTCCTCTGCGGTGGGCTCAGGGAGGACTTGGAAGAGATGGGTACCCCATGTAGGGCAGTGCCTGCCTAAAAGTGCTTGCGAGAGGGCTGACCCTGGATGAACGATGAGGCCTCATCACCCAATCCTAAAAAAGGCTGGGGCAGACCTTGAGGAGAGGTAACTACCAAAGTGGAGAATGTCCTCTCTACCACCTGCAAGGCTGAACTGGACAAAGCCCCTCCCACATCCCCAGCGGCTGAGCCCACCTGGGAAAAGAAGGGACCCTGATGCAGTACTGAAGCCCCTGGATGATATCTGCCCCAAGCTGTCCAGCGCAGAAACCCCCAAGAGAAGGGAACAGTCAAAAAAATCCAGACCCAAACCCATCTACAGGAAACCAACACGGATCCCTCGCAGACGAAGACCACTCTGGTCCAAGGGCTGCAGAACAGAGCTGGCCAGGGACCCAGATGGCAACCAGGGGGAGGGGATTCCAAACACTATAAGCCTCTTGGTACAAATTTCCGGTTCCTGACCTTCCAATTCCTTTTGATTTAGAACAAAAGAGTGGAGACCTGTGGATGGGAAGGGTCCCCTAGCTGCACAGGCTGGGGACTACAGCAGGCCCAACTCTATTTGGGCTTTGAAGAAGCTCATCATCCTTATCCATGTCCATGGGAAGGAGACTTCTGGACGATGTGGAAGCTGAGGAATGGCCAGATCTTGATGGGGATTTGGCCTTGGATCCCGAAGTTCTGTAGCTTCAAGGAGATCAGCTCAGACGTCTCACATCTAACCAGGTCAGAGAGGATCCCGGAAGGGGAACCCTCTATAACAGACAAACCTCTCTACAACTGTCAGAGCGACAATCTTGCAGGGTCCAAAGACTTGGGAGCTGTACTGGATGGATTGGACAAACTGGTCGGATCAGAGGGCAGTCTGCTTTTACTCAGATCTGAAGGCCTCTGATCTGAGAAGTTTTTGGACCACAGCGCCTGATCTGAAGTTCTGGGAATGACAGACCTCTGATCCAAAGCCAAAGAGGCTGGACTCAGATCTGGGGATCTGCAATCAGAGAGCATTAGCTTTTCTTTCTTTCTTTTTTTTTTTTGGAGAAAGACTGCTATAAAAAAGGCGCAAAGCACCAAGAACTTGAAAAGGGGGGGGGGCTATCTAAGCAACAACTAGGTTCTGACAGGGAGGGGAGGAAATGCAATTAAAATGAAAAAGAAAGATAAATACAGCAATACCAACCTAAAAAAGGAGAGAGAAGAAAAAACAAAATACACTTATCTATAATCCCCAACGCTTGAGCCTGGACCATGTCTGGAGTGATTCAGTGACAAATGAGATCGGATTGTTAGGAGGTAGCAAGGGATTATGGGAAGGGGAGGAGCCTGAGCTCTAGATATGTCTGAAAAGTGGTTGGCTCGGATCCTAGACCCATCTATGAGGAATGATGACATGGACAGCATCAGATCTTACAGCAACAGTAGATGTCCTACTTGATCACGGTTGCTGTATTCCAGTACTTGTGGGTTACCTGTAGAGGTGCATCAAAGCCAAAAATCTTATACAGACAGTGTTGTGTACCATGCATGATTTAAGCCTTTAGGCATGGTGGTACATAAACAAGATCTATGGGCATGTGGTCCTCAGACTATACGGCCCCCAAGGAGAACCCTGAAGGAGGCCAGGGTGTACTTAAGAAAAAGCATGTCAGTCTGAAAGAGGAGAGAGTTAACTACTCACCTCAGTCCATATCATAACAGGACTAGAGGAAGGATTGGGGAAAGAGGGAGGGAATAAATACTGCAACAGTGATCAGGTACATCTACCGTTATGGCAATTTCTTACACAACTGTATTATGCCCTCCCTTAGATCGCCGTTGCAGTATTACAAAACTTATGGTCAATTCCAAATGCTAACTGACACTGAGGGGAGTGCAGTCTACCAGTCATAAAAGGACAGGTCTAGCACAGGTAGTACTAGAGCTGGAAAATGCATCTACTCTAACGCTTAGTTAAAGTGTACACAGAGGACGAGTGATAGCCTGAAGGATAGCTCTGGAGTCACTAATGTTGAAGAAGGCATGAGAAAAGGAGGCCAGTCTACTGGAGTAAGCCTTCAGTCTAACAGACATACTCTTACTGTCAAAGGTGCAACAAAGAGATGGGCTTGGAACTCCATGGAGACAGTCTGTTAAAATCAGTCTTCCTGAATTTTGTCCAGGCAGAATCACAGCTGCCCGTGTACAGGGAGTGGTGGAGCTTCTCACCTCTATTTTGTGAATTAGGGAAGAAGGCTGGCAAATGCATGGACTGGTTCAGGGTAAGTGCCTGTACCACTGCAGGCATAAAACAGCATTAACCCTTAAGAAAACCCTGCTCTTATTGAATACAAGAAAGTATGAAACTGCCACTGGGGCTTGTAACTCAGATACCCTTCTGAAAGAGGTAACAGTGATCAGGACGACTGTTTTCCAGGGACAGAACGTCAGAGAAACTGCCACCCTTTGAACTCCAGCTTCAAAGCATGTTTTCCCTGAACAAAGTTCAGACCACAGGGAGGTGGCATACCTTCCTAGGAGGAATTATGTGAAGATGCCTTTTAAAAAATATAGAACCTCAATTAGGGAGAAGAGTGGATTTAAAAGCAAGTAATCAGAAATGGCAGAAAAGTGAGTCTTGATGCAAAAGTACACCAGACCACTTCAGTAACTCACATATATGACAACAGTAGGGACACCCAGCTGATAAGGGTCTTCATTCTTCTAAAGCACCACACTGAAAATATTTTCCACTTTAAGATAAAAGTGTGTGCAATAAGATTTCTTGTCTCCTGGAATGCATGCAGCATGCCCTTAGAAAACTGAGGTCTGATGGGAATTAACATGTTATCACCCACAAAGTCAGGCCTTGAGAGCCTGCAGGGTGGGTGAATCAGAATCTTTGCTTTGTGTAAGTCCAGTTTGTGAAGTAAACTGAAGTGACTGTCCCCGGAGAGGTGGAGTAGACGGGATTCCCTTCAGAGAGGGTAGCTCTAAGATGTTCAGCAACTGCTTTTTATGACGGACAAGAACCCAATTGGTCTGTAATAATGGGAGTCCCATGATGGGAGAGAGAGAGTCTCTGTGACAGAGGAATCTGTGGATGAGGAAGGAGGGGCATAAAATAGTAGCATGTTTTTTTCTGGAAAGCTGACTTTTCCAGGCTTTGAATCCTGATGTGGTTTCTCCTGAAAGAGAAGACAGGAAAGGAAGGAGAGCGCCTTCAAGGAAAGAATGGCTTTGTATGAGTCTTGAGAATAATTAGCCATGCCTTATTTTTTAGTTGTATGGCTCTGGAATCCAGACAAGTGAAAGGGTGTATGATGAATGCATTCCCTTTACCATTACTGTCAAAAGGTTGGGACTCCTTATGTGGTAAAAACATAGACCCTCCCAAGACCCACGTGGGACCAAAAAGATCACACTGGAGCCAGCTCACCAATACTTAGCAAGGTGTTCTTACCAACTCACCTGGAGGCTTGGGGTGTGTGGGTGGGTGATGGGGGTTGCTGTCTTTCTTGGATTTACCATGCTTCTTCACCAGGTAGTCTCATTATTTAAGGTCTGGAAATTAAATTCTCACCTAAGCTATTCTTCATGAGCTTGACAGCTTCTCCAAGGAAGAGGTCAACCAGAGAGTGGTGAACTCACTATCCTTGTCTGAAGAGATCTCCTACTTCCTCTGCTCACAGGGTTCTGGAGAAGTTCTGAGCCCTCACTGAAGATGTAAGCTTGTGCAGTACACCTTGGGGGTAAGCATGCAAATGTGCTGAATGTTGATCAAGCATATTACTGGCAGCTGAAGTGCGCTTTCACTTGAAGGAATAGACTAAGTCCAGTACAGCAGTTAGATCACATTTCCCAAATATGCGCCCCGAGCTCCATCCAAACATCTGTATGATGTCAAAGCACTGACCCACAAGTCCTCATATAGAACAACAAGATGGGGGATGGTCCTAGAAAATCTTTAGCCCCAAGTTCCATCAAACCCAAAACAGTGATTCCGGTTAGCAAACTCAAAGTAATCAATATGGACTAGATAATACCAGAACTCTAGGACACATTCCAGCCCCAAGGTGGGAAACAATGACATCCTCTCTCTGGTTTCTTTGTTACTTATCTAAAATGGAGCACTAGTGTGTTTCACACAATTAGCCAAATTCAAGGCTGGCATCTACAAAGACCGGGCGGGATTTGACCTTGATCTACTCACCCAGTGTTTGTTCCTGTGATGACTTTCTGACCTATGCCTGTGAATGCAGGGTGGGGCCTTCACACAGCGTCCTACACAAGGAGCTATCCTATGGCTACATCTGTTTGGTCATAAGGTAGGCCAAGAACTCAGTAGACTGTAGTGGCAGGGATGAAACTTGGACACTTGTGGCAAACTGAAAATGCTGTGCCCCGGCCAAGCACATTAAAGGGAATGTTGGTGCAGGTCTTTGTTTGCAGTCTTGATGGCCACAATAACGTTCTAAATACTTACTAGGTAAGAAAATGCAGAACTGCACTAACACTAGCAGAAATCCTGACTTGAACTGCACAAGCAAAAACAGAAGGTGGGTGATGGGCACGGATAATCCTATTTATCCACAGAATTATCAAGTATGACGTGAACAACACAGGTGCACAATTACCAGACTGCAGGAGATAGACGACTAATCCAGACCACCAACTCACACTAAAGTGGGTCCTCTAATGTCAGACACAGTAGAGAATAGGAATACCAAAATATTTTGTGGAATACAAGTATAGGAAAATGAGAATTATGTCAGAGAACTCACGATGCTTGACAGATACTAAATTCTGAATAAAGTGCTTCACAAAGCTTTTTAAGGGGGAATCTGCCTACCACATACACATGATCTTGCTTTACTGAGTCAGTTTGGAAGCATTCACAACATACAGTACAAATGTACATTAGAAACTGATAAGTTTCCTTCCTTTATGCAAGCCAGACTTGTGTCTTGGGACAGCTGCATTTTTCTTGCCCTAAAAACAGCTGACTGACCAGTCCTGAGTGAGAAGAGAAAAAAGTAAAGTAAACCCAGATATGTCTTCAGGGGCAAACAGAAATGTGGGTTCATCTACGTGCAGGGGGCCTCCTAGGTTAAAAAAAATAATTCTACATTTGCATTTACCACTGGATTAACCGTTTCCATTCTTACTACAATAAGGAACATACTCTGACACCACAGTGCTTCATGTAGGGAACAGTTGCACAAGATTACCATGCTAGATGAAAAATGTACTGAAAATGATCACCTCTGCAAAACCAAAATATCCCAAACCTCACCAAATAACCATATGATTAATAAAAGCATGCCTCAGTCAATCATACCAACAAATATTACTCTAAATAAATATAAATCCATAGTATTTCTACAGCTGAAAAAGGTATCATATTCAAGTCTTATTACCTCAATCCAATCATATATTCTTTGGTTATCTGCATTCTCTTTAAGCAGTTTATCCAAATGTCTGCACAGTTCATCCATAGACAGCTCCTTCTTACTTGACATTTCAGAATCCTCTCCCATGGTGAATTCTACATTCTGTAATGTACACAAAACAGCACATCATTTAAAATAAAATCATAATCAAATACACAATGCAGTGCATTTTTTACAATACTTTGCACAGTTTTACCAGCTATCTCAGGGAATGCTCACATTAGTCACAAGTTCTATCCACATACAGATGAAGTCAAATGAAGAACACTAGTCGACTTGCTGTCTACTACAGTAGAGCAGCCATCCCTTAGCAGCACTCCATCTCCTCCCTCCATTCCCTAGAAGCACCCCCATCTCCTCCCTCCAATTCCCTAGAAGCACCCCTCACTCTCCTCCCTCCATTCCCGAGCAACACCCCTTACTCTCCTCCCTCCATTCCCTAGCACCCCTCATTCTCCTCCCTCAATTCCCTAGCAGCACCACTGACACTCTCCATTCCCAAGCAGCACCCTCTCCTCCCTCCACCCCCTAACAGCACCCCTCACTCTCCTCCCTCCACCTCCTAGCAGCACCCGCTCACTCTCCTCCCTCCACCCCCTAGCAGCACCCCCTCACTCTCCTCCCTCCACCCCCTAGCAGCACCCCCTCACTCTCCTCCCTCCACCACCTAGCAGCACCCCCTCCCTCTGAAGCTGTTCTGACTCAACATCATTTTATCATCCACAGCAGTAAAAATACATTCTGGCATACTATTTGCCTTAGCTTACCGACAGCATAAAACTTCACAGCCATCCTAAATAATCTTCCACCACCTACCAGCTGTAGCTAAGTTTTCTATTCCATGATTCCTTTAAACGCACCTAAACAATCCATCATGTAGACCACACCCATTCAATGCTCTTCCTACCCTCCTTTGCTAATCCGAACACACAATCTATTGTCAGCATATCAAAGATAACAGTCCTGTCCCACACCATCTGTGATCCTCCCAGATAACTTCCATTAGCGATGACCTCTTGAAAATGTGAACTGGAAACAGTATTCCAACGGATTACTCACCAGCAAGCCATACTATAGTACAACGACATCTACATCATTATAATTATCTAGCCACAATAACAGTTGGAAAAGACTCTGGTCTGGCAACTGCTGTTTGACTGCAACTTACATACCCTAGCTTTGGTGTAATTATAAAAGAAATAGCTGTGTGATCAGCTCACCAACCTGTGTTCAAACCTGACTTGATCACAGAGCCCTATTATGCTCATTAAACTTTCACTGCAGTATAAAGAATCAGAGTGGATGGACACATGACAGCACTACCAACCTTCACCATAGGCCTAGGATGGGGAAGCCAGAATGTCTGCAAGGGCAAAGCCCTCTCTGTTCGTTGAAGAAGCATCTAACTTGACTGCCAGAAAGTGGTCAGAAGAGTGGTCCAAGTTGCTTACAGAAACTTTGGGCTGGGAAATTAAGGAAGGCTACTGAGACAGCTTTTGTCTCAGGGGAATGAGCCCTTAACCTGTCCCCTGCATGCTCTCTCTTTCCAATGTGTACTTAAATTAGGCAATACAATTTGCCAATCATTTAGAAAAAAAAGTTGTTTGGATGCAAGTCTGCTTTCCTTTCTTGATTTAAGGAAATAAGGAGCAGCTCTTGTTGCATGAAGTCTGGTTATTCCTGGTATCTCTGTAGCCAAGTGCAAGCCTCACCACACTGGGTTTGAAGAGGAGCAGCTAGATTATTCTGGATGAGACAACCCCAGGAATAAATGGATTAGTCATTAGTCTCTCTTTTTGGAAGATTACACAGAGCATTGTATATGCTGAGGCTTACAGTTCAGAAATTCTACATGAAGGGGCAAAAAAACACCAGAGGGAAAAAAAATGTTCTCAAACACCAGAATAAGATTACTGGCAAGTTCAAAAGCTTCCAATGTTAGAATCTATTTTGTCATTTAAAATTAAGTAACATTTGGGACAAATTAAATTCAGGGTTGTCAGTCAACAGTACCTGACAGAAAGCAAACTAATGTGGCAATAAATTGTCCTTTAATACTAGATTACACTACTCTCTTTTCATACTAAGGTAATATGGTAGCCCAGAGCCTACTGAGTTGAGGCAACTTCAGGCAGAGAGGTACACAAAGCAGACAAGTATAACCTATTTAAATTTTACCATATACGACTTCCTAACTACAAGTTCTCTGGTTTCATGAAGTATAAGCAGAATATTGGGTGGGAAGCAGTCCCAGTGAGACGTTAAAGCTAGGTTAGGGTGCAAAACAGTAGTCCCCTCAGATTTGGAACAGTGTATGGGGGAAGAAAAAAATGAGGTTCTCCACTGCTTAAATCTAGTGGCTGGAAGTAAAATTGTTAGGAACTTTCCATAACTGTAGATATTAAAGAGTATACCCAATGCTGCAGCAGTGATAACTTCTAGGGACTTCTGCTGCATGACTGCCACTTGTATGACTTCCAGAACACTGCCTCCTCCCCTTTTCTGGCTGATCAGACATCTTCACACCTGCAAGCCATCAGTATAAAAGGGACACCTGCTACTGCCATCTTTAGTTTGCTCTGGTTCCTACTACTTGAGAGATCTGAGACCAGAACACACTTAATGTCCCTAGTATGAAGTGGACCCTAATCAGGATATTCAAACAGAAGGGCCTTAGTAACATGTTTCACTGGACACAGAGTCAGCCTGAGGAAGAAAGTACAGTTTTGTATCTACCATAAATGTAGATGTCCGATAGGTATACATCTGCAGTCATAACATATGGGTTGTCCTGCCTCAGGCAGCCCTTCGGTAGGCCGGATTCCAAAGTCTGGGTCTGGCCTCGGCTGATGTCGCACTTTCCCTGACGTCAGAGCGACTGGGGTATAAAAGCATCAGCCGACGCCATTTTCCTCCGTTTTTCTTGACCCAGATGCCAGGTACCCTCTAGGTAGGCTAAATTTGGATAAATGCTGAAAAGTTCCAAACATTTGCAAATTATATACATGTATAAACAAACAAATACACCATAATAGATTCCCCCAGCTAGCTAAAAGAGGGGTAAGCACCCTAGGAATACCACAGAGGAGAAGGAGGGAGGGTAATCCTGACTGCAGATGCATACCTATCGGACATCTACATTTATGGTAGGTACAAAACTGTACTATGTCCTTCAAGGATGCATCTGCAGTCATAACATATGGGTAGAATACCATAGCCAATCTGGGGGAGGAGGTACTAAGAAAAGGATGGTGTAGTTAAGATCCCCTGCAGGACTGCAGTTGCAAACCCTGCTCTGGATCTAGAGTATAAAAGTAGATTGTAATGCTTGGCAAATGTATGCACGGAGCTCCAAGTAGCAGCTTCTAAAATGTCCTTGGTAGCCATCCCCCGTAGGAGGCTGTAGTGGTGGCCGTGGCCCTTGTGGAGTGAGGCCTGATATTTTCAGGAACTGTCTTTCCATGAAAGGAGTAGCAAAAGCGAATGCAATTTCCTATCCATTTTGAAATTGTCTGTTTGGAAATTGCTCTTCCTTGCACCCCAGTTGCATATGCTACAAAAAGTTGGTCAGTTTTTCTGCTAGTTTTTGTTCTGTCCAAGTAGTAGCGTAGTTGTCTGTGTATATCCAGGGTGTGCAAAAGTTTTTCCCCTCTATTCTGTGGTTTAGGGAAGAACGTAGGCAAGTGAATAGCTTGGTTCAAGGATACCCTAGATACTATCTTTGGTATAAAAGTAGGATTGGTTCTTGGTGACACCCTGTCCTGGTGGAAAATAAGAAAAGGCTGCACTGCCATTAATGCTTGTAACTCAGATACTCTTCTTGCTGAAGTGATTGCTAGAAGGAATGCAGTTTTCCAAGATAGAAACTGTAGATCCGCTGATGCTGCTGGTTCAAAAGGAGGTAGTGTCAGTTTCTCCAGCACAAAGTTGAGATCCCAGGCAGGTAGAGGGAGTCTTCTTGGAGGTTTAATATTTTTGATCCCTCTCAGAAATTGTCTGAGGAGAGGGTGTGAGAAGATAGGTGGATCCACATTGTATTCTGCTGAAATTGCTGAAGCATGAATCTTAATGGAAGAATAGGACAGGCCATTGTGGAACAATTCTGCTAAGTATTCTAGGATATGTGTTAGGTTTGCCACTGTGACATCTGTGCCCTTTGATGTGCTCCAAATGAGAAATCTCTTCCATTTAGCTGAGTATGTCTTCCTTGTGGAAGGCTGCGAGCCTCCAGGATAATGTCCTTCACCCTCTGAGATAAAATAGTTTGATAGGGATTTAAGGAATTTTCCAGGCAGTTAGCTGCAATGTTTTCAAGTTGGGATGCAGGGTCTTGAAATTGTTCTGCGTCAGAAGAAGAGGCCATAGGGGGAGAGGCCATGATTTTGCCTGAGACATGCTTCTCAATAATGGATACCAGTGTTGTCTTGGCCAGTCCGGAGTTATTAGTATCACTTTTGGCTGTTCCTCCCTGATCTTCAGTAGAACCTTGTACATCAATGGGAGAGGTGGGAAAGCATATACTGTTAGGGCTTTCCAGCTGAAAGAGAGAGTCTCCACCCTCCAAGCTTGTGGGTGGGTATGCCCTTGAGCAGAATGTCTTTAGTTGATTGTTGAGTGGGGAGGCGAACAGATCTATCTCCGGCATTCCCCATGTCTTTGCTATGAGTTGGAAAATGTCTGGGTGCAGCATCCATTCGTGTGCATCCATGGTAGTTCTGCTTAAGCTGTCCGCCAGTGCATTTTCTTTCCCTGGCACGAATTGGGCCTGTAGTTGGATATTGAGATTCAGGCACAGTTCCCACAGATTCATAGCCATCCGGCATAGAGGGTAGGAATGTGCGCCTCCCTGCTTGTTTATGTACCACATGTCCGTGGTGTTGTCTGTCCTTATTAGCAGGTGTCCTTGTTGGAGGAAGGGTTTGAATGCCTCTATTGCATGCCTCACTGCCAGCATTTCCTTTTGGATTATGTGCATGCTTAGCTGTCCTTGAGGCCATACGCCTTGGATACATTTGTCCTCCATGTGTGCTCCCCATCCTCGGTCTGAGGCGTCCGTGGTGATGGTCTGCCTTGGTTTTGGTTTGTTGAAAGGCAACCCCCTCTGTTGGACTGGCAGGCCTGAGCCCACCACAGGAATTCCTTTTGAAGGCATGGAATGATTGGTATCATGGTTTCTAAACTGTGACTGTGCTGAGACCATACACTCCGGAGGTACCATTGTAATTTCCTCTTTTGTAGCCTGGCATGCGGTATTAGAATTATGCAGGATGCCATGTAACCCAGGGCCTGCAGGATTTTCCTTGCAGTAAGCTGAGTTTGTCTTGTCAGAATCATGAAGTAATCTGGAAGTTGTTTTTGTTTTTCTTCTGTGAGAAAGGCCATTTGGGTGGTAGTGTCCAGATCTGCACCCAAAAAGGTTATCCTTTGGGATGGTACTACTCTTGACTTTTGGATGTTGACTGTGTATCCCAAGGTCTGCAGTAGGCGTATGACATAGGCCAAGTCCTTTATCAAATTTTCCTTGTTGTCCGCTTGTATTAGGCAGTCGTCGAGGTATGGGTAAATTTGAATTCCCTGTAGTCTGCAATGTGCAATTACTGATGCCAGGCATTTCGTGAATACTCTGGGTGCAGCAGATAAGCCAAAGGGCAATGCTGAGAATTGATAATGCTCTGATCCTGCAAGAAATCTGAGGTGTCTTCTGCAGTATGGTCGAATAGGGACGTGCAGGTATGCCTACTTGAGATCTAGAGTCACCAGCCAAGACTCCTTGCCCAACATGGGAAGAAGTTGCTGTAGGGTCAGCATTTTGAATTTTGGCACAATGAGATAAGTGTTCAGTGTGGACAGGTCGAGAATAGGCCTCCATTGATTTTCCTTTCTTGGTACAAGGAATAGTCTGGAGTAAAATCCTTGGCCTTGTTCTGAACATGGTACCTTTTCTATAGCTTTCATCTGAAGTAAATTGCTGATTTGTTTTAAAGCCTCTGCCCTCTGATTTGGTGGAAGGTTTGGCATTCCGCCTCTTTTTGGCAAAGTGTGAAAGTGGAACCTGTATCCTTTGTCTATTATTTGCAGTGTCCATGTATCCTTTGTGATATAATGCCAGTTTTTTGAGAATAAGGCCAGCTTTCCGCCCAAGGGTGCTTCTAGTTGATCCCTGGTAGGCAGAATCAGAGTTAAGTCATTGACCCTGTCCTGGTGTAGTAGTTGTTGTTGTTGCTGTTGCACTACTCCTCTGGTTGGCAGGCTGCCACTGACAGCCTCTGTAGGAGCCCTTCGATTGACCTCTGCCTCTAGGGCGCCTGTTCCTGCCTCTCTGGGCTCTGTCCGAGTCTGGAAAGGACCAATTCTTAGTAGGCCAGTTTCTGCTGAACCTCGGTGGTTGAACTTGCAGGAAATCTTTAACTGTTTGCACAGACTTTGCCTTTTCTTCAACCTTTAAGATCTCCTGAGCAGAGGAGCCAAATAAATTTTGTTTCTCCATTGGAGCATCCAGGAGTTTAGCTTTGACATGGTCTGGCAAAGACTGCTCCTTCAGCCAGGCATGCCTACGAATAACTGCCCCAGTCATAGCTGATCTAAATGAAGCCTCCAGTGCATCATAGCCACATTTTAAGAAATGATTACTAACCTGTTGTGAGTTGTGTACCAAATCCTGAAGGGATTTACGGTCTAGGGATTCAGGAGAAGAAAGTTTCTTATTCAGTTCATCTAACAAATACTCCTGGTACTGTATCATATGAAACTGACAGTTTAATGCCCTGACAGAAAGAGTTGCAGAAGTATACACTTTCTTTCCCCATCTCTCTAAAGCTCTGGACTCTCTGTCAGAGGGTAGAGGATTTTTGGCAGTTGCGGCCGCAACCCCTTTAGGGCCCTGAGAAATAGTTTCTGGGTCTGCAGAATGGGCTTTATACAAATGGAAATGAGAATCCAGGACCCTGTAGTATCTGTCAGGTTTGGCAGGGGCCGGAGGGAGAGTATCAGGGGCTGTACTGACATCATTGTACACATCAATTACATTCAGAAAAGGAGGTATAGCTAAGGGCCTATGCTGAGGCAAATGCAAAAAGGTCCTTAATCTTTTTCTGGAATCAGAGAAATCCTGACCTTGCCATTGAAAATGCTCTCTCATGGAGTGTAAAGTCTCACCAAAGGAAAACTCTTCAGGAGGGGAGGCCAAAGGGATAGATTCCTCTGCATCTGAATCCTCATAAGGCAAGTAAGCCCCTTCCTGGTGGTCTGACAACTCAGATCCATCCGTGGAATCATCTGAGGAGTGTGGATCAGAGGGGTCAGTCCTGGGCCTTTTGTCTGGAGGAGGTTGAGAGGCCCTGTCTGGGTGAGGTTGTGAACCTCTAATTAAGGAAATAAGGTCCTCAGCAAGGCTGAGGATCTGTGAACTAGAGGAAGGCCTCTGGGAGGTAGATTTGGCAGGCAAAGCTTTTGAAAGTTTGGCAGCTTTAGCCCTTGAAAAGGCCTTAATGGACATGGAAGCAGGGGGCCTGGCTGCCCTACGTGCAGGGGTAGAAATGTCCAAAGGTATGGTGTCGGACAATTCCTGAACACTAGCTTCGGTAGGTAGTTCTGAAGCTGACTTAGACGGGGCCTCTCAGGCCTCAGTGGTCGGAAGTATGGTTTCGGAAGAAGGAATTGCCGAGGACTCTGTTTCGGCCGAAACAGAGACACTCGCGGTAGGCCTAGCCGTGGTTTCAGCCGAAACCGCGGGCCGCGAGTGTCGGTCCTTTTCCTTGCGTTTTTTGACCATACGCTTAGTCGGAGTTTCCGAAGGCATTTTATAATCAAAAGCGGCTCCAAAAAATTCCTCTGCAAACTCCAACCGACGTCTAAGAGTTCGTCGGTTGAAGGAAGCACAGGCTAAACAGGACGATGCGTCGTGGTCTGGGCCTAAGCAATGAAGGCAATAGGAGTGGAAATCCTTATGAGGTATTTGTTTCCCACAAGTTAAACAATTATTTACTTTGTCTGACATCCGCTGAGGCAAGAAAGAGTCCCCAACTTTTTTCGAAGTCTTCGGTAGCTGAATTCAATGGATCTGACCGACCGGCACTTGCGAACAGCTTCTGCTTCGGGCACCGCGCGGCAAGAAAGACTGAGGAAAATGGCGTCGGCTGATGCTTTTATACCCCAGTCGCTCTGATGTCGGGGAAAGTGCGACATCAGCCGAGGCCAGACCCAGACTTTGGAATCCGGCCAACCGAAGGGCTGCCTGAGGCAGGACAACCCATATGTTATGACCGCAGATGCATCCTTGAAGGACATCATGACCATCTGTAAAGGAGAAAGACTGGAAGGGCTTTAAGGCTTAACAATGGGTGGATATCAGCCCTACCTTGAAAGGGACACCAGGGAATAAAAGGAAGAAAATGGTGCAGGGAGGGAAACATTACTCCCCCTGGGCAAAGCTTACCAGAAGCTGGTCAGTTTTTCTGAGTGGTTTAGTGCAGTCCATATAGTATCAGAGTTGTCTGTGTATGTCTAGTGAGTGTAGAATTCTTTCTTCCTTGTTTTGAGGGTTGGGAAAGAAGGTGGGAAGGTGTATGGCCTGGTTAAGGGTCACGTCAGATACCACCTTGGGCATTAAAAAAAAAAAAAAAAAAGAGGGATTAGTCCTCAGGGAGACTGTCTGCATGGAAAATTATGAAGGGCTCGATAGCCATGAGAGCTTGAAGTTCTGAGACCCTTATGGCTGAGGTGACAAGCTAGTACAAAGGCAGTCTTCCAGGAGAGGTATCTCAATTATGTTGAAGCGGCAGGTTCGAAAGGAGGTAAGGTTAGTTTCTCTAACACACAATTCGGGTCCCAGGGAGGAGTAGGTAGTCTTCTGAGAGGCCTGATATTAGAAGCCCCACTGAGAAATTGCTAAATCAAAAGGGTGAGAAGAAGGGTGGATCTGAATTCATAATGGGCAGAAATGGCCGAGGTATGGATTTTAACAGAGAAGGAGAGGCCACTATTGAGCAACTCTGCTAAGTAATCCAGGATGAGAGGGATGGAAGTTTGGGAGGCACTGCCCCCTTTTGATAGTTTCCAGGAACAGAATCTTTTCCATTTTCCTGAGCAACTCTAAGTAATCCAGGATGAGAGGGATGAAGTTTGGGAGGCACTGCCCCCTTTTGATCTTTTCCATTTTCCTGGATAAGATTTTCTTGTGTTGGGCCTTCTAGACTCTGTGATGATGTCCAGGACCGGTTTGCTCAACAGCGACTTCTTGCTAGTTTTTAGTGCATCAGCCATGCTGAAAGTTTGAGAGTCTGTAGGTCTGGACGCAGTACCTTCCTCCTTTCCTGGGTCAGGAGGTCTGACCTTAGGGGAAGCAGCTTTGGTGGCTGTAAGGTCAGACTGCATAGTAAGGGGTACCAATGCTGTCTGGGCCAATCTGGTGCAATGAGAATGGTCTTTGGTCTCTCCTCTCATTTTGATCAGAACCTTGGGAATAAGGGGCAGAAGAGGGCATGCGTACACAAAGAGGGAGCTCCAGGAGAAGGTCAAGGCATCCACCTTCCATGCTCTGAGGCGATAGTCCCTGGTACAAAACTTGTGCAGCTGGTGGCTGAGGTGCGAGACAAAGAGGTCCACTTCTGGGGTCCCCCACTCCTGGATGATCTGCAGAAAGATTTCTCTGTGGAGATGTCATTTGTGGGGGTCTACTAAGTTTCTGCTTAGGTGGTCTGCCAGTGTGTTGCTGATCTCTGGTGAGTACTGAGAAATCAGGTGCAGCCCCATGGAGGTGGCTGTAAGCCATAGACTCATGGCTAACCTGCATAGGGGGTAAGATTGGGTGCCCCCCTGCTTGATGTACCACATTACTGTGTTGTCTGTTTTTATAAGGAGGACCCCCTGGCCCGAGATGGGGTTGGAAGGAAGGTAGGACGTTTTGCACTGCTATAACTTCTTTCTGATTGATGTGCAAGTGAAGTTGCTGGGCATTCCAAAGCCCTTGGGTACATCTACTTGCTAGGTGAGTGCCCCAAGCTGTGTCGAAGGCGTCGGTGGTGATGGTCTGGCTGGAAGGGTGGAGGATGAAGGGAAGACACTTGTTCATGGCACAGGCCACTGCCCAACCATGGAAATTCGTTCCTTATGCAAGCAACCAGTGGGAGAGTGGTCTCTAGGGACTGAGTGCTGACACCAAAGGTTCTTTAAGTACCACTGAAACCATCTCATGTGCAGCCTGGCAAGAGGGATGAGAAAAGATGCAAGATGCCATGTATCCCAGGGCTTGTAGGACCTTCCTCGCTGTGAGGTAACTTCTGGAAGCCAGCTGGGTGAAGTAGAGAGGCAGGAAGCTCTGCTTTTCTGGGGATAGGAAGGCCATTAGGGTTTGTGCGTCTAACACAGCTCCCAGGAAAACAATTTTCCTGGTAGTGTTTTGCTTCGATTTTTTTCTCGATGGTAAACCCTAGGGATGTTAGGGGTTTTTTGACAAAGAGAGGATCCTGGAGCAACTTTTCTTTGCTGTTTGCCTGAATGAGGCAGTCGTCCAGGTAAGGGCAAATCTGTATATTTCTCTGCCTGCCAAATGTTATAGCCGGGGCCAAGCATTTGGTGAATACTGTGGGAGCAGTAGATTAGCCAAAGGGCAGTGCAAAGAACTGAACGTGTCGATAGCCTGCACTGAAGCGCAGGAATTTTCTGCACGATTCCCATATGGAGATGTGGAGGCAGGCATCTTTTAGGTCTAGTGTCACCAACCAGGCATTTTGAGTGAGGAAAGGCAGGAGCTGCTGCAAGGTTAGCATTTTGAATCTGGGGACCACCAAGGAGGTGTTCAGTTTGGATAGATCCAGGATGGGGCATCAAGTGTCCTCTTCTGGGAACAAGGAAAAGTCTAAAGTAAAAACCTTTTCCTGTTTCATCCGGAGGGACAGATTCTACCACCCCTTGGGATATTAGTGTTTTTACCTGTTTTAACGCCTCTGCCCACTAGTTTGGGGGGGGGTCCGGGTACCCTCTTGGAATTGGGAGTTCGCTGAAGAATCTGTATCCCTGAGAAATAATTTTTAATATACATTGGTCCCTGAGAAATAATTTTTAATATACATTGGTCCTTGGTTACAGAGACCCAATTGTCCTTGGAGGGTGAGACTTCCTGCTAGTTTTAGATGAGTGAGAGGAGAGCAGAGGGGGAGGGGGAGTCATTGAGCATTTACCATAGAAGCTTGGCTTAGAACTCCCTGCCTTAGAGGCGGAAGTGGTCCATTGTTTGCTTCTTTGCTGGCCAGGGGGATAGGGGCCTGGATGTCCTGTCCCTGCAGGGCTTACTTTGGCCCTGGGTGCAAGGAAGGACGAGTTCTTAGAAGGGAAGTTTCTGCTGAATCTGGGAGGTTGAACTTGAAAGAAATGTTTTACTGTCTGCATAGATTTTGCTTTGTCTTCCATCTTTTTAAGCACCTCTTCTGCTTTTTCCCCAAAACAGGCGTTCCTTATCTAGGGATGCATCAAAATGTTTAGACTTTACATGATCAGGGAGAGGTTGTTCATTCAGCCATGCACGTCTTCTAATAACAGATCCTTTCACTGCTGGCCTGCTTGAGGCTTCTAGGGCATCATATCCACATTGCAAAGAGTGTTTGGCCACTTGATAAGCAGAGTGAAGTAAATCTGCCAGCTCTTTACATATGGCACCGTCAGGAGAGGGAGTGATCTTCTGCTTTGTTCCAAGGTGTTATTTTAACATATGGAACTGACAATTGAGTGCTCTGATAGCCAAGGTTGCAGAGGTGTATACTTTCTTAACCAATCTGTCCAGAGCTCTGGAGTCTTTGTCAGAAAGAAGAGTATTCTTGGCAGAACTAGTCTTGGCTCCTTTGGGTCCCTGTGTAATGACCTCTGGGTCTGCAGCAGGGTTCCTGTACAGGTATTTGTGAGAATCCGGTACTCTGTAGTACCCGTCAGGTTTAGCTGGAGCAGGAGGCAGGGCATCAGGGGCTAAGCTGGATTCAAGGAAATCATCCACCACTTCTAGAATAGGAGGGATGGCCAGGGGTCTGTGCTAGGGCAGGTCCAGAAACTCTCCAAGTAGTTTCTTTGACTATGGGTAGTCCCGAGATTCCTACTGAAAATGCTGAGGGAGTGGAGGGTTTCCCCAAAGGAAAGGTCCTCTGGAGGGGAGGCAGAGGGGATGGATTCCTCTGCATCTGAATCCTCAAAGAGTTAAGGGCTGTTCCTCTTCAAAGACAGAATAATCAGATTCCTCAGACTCTTGGTCTGGCAATTCCTGGAGAAGGAAGCATTTTCCTTTTTGGGGTGGGGGCTTGAGTACCTTGGATAAGGAAGATGAGATCCTCCGCCATTTTAAGCATTTGAGTTTGGGGTGGGGGAGCAGTAGCAAGATGGTGGGCTAGAAGCAGATTTCCTAGGAGTAGTCTGGCTTTGAGGCCAGAGGGAATCCGGTCTCTGAGAAACTGTAGTCGGAAGAGAAGACTCTTTTTTTTGTTTAGAATCGGTAGTGCGGTCTCCTTGGAAGCCAGTGCCTGGGGTTCCAGACCCAATCGAGGCAGAGACAGCCAAAGGCTCGGAAGACTAAGG
Organism: Protopterus annectens; assembly: GCF_019279795.1. Classification (NCBI taxonomy): domain Eukaryota; kingdom Metazoa; phylum Chordata; order Ceratodontiformes; family Protopteridae; genus Protopterus; species Protopterus annectens. Next base: position 561,392,786 of record NC_056734.1, read on the forward strand.
GGATTTCTGTGGCATACCAGACTCCGGAAAGGGTCTCTGCAGAGGCCTGTGTAGAAAGCGAGCTGAGCATCAGGAGCTGTGAAAGCACCTCACTGAATTCCAGAGAACTGATGACTTGCTTAGCAGTAGCGTCGTCGGAAGGCTAAGCTTTGTATGGCCTGTCTCTATCTTTACTTTTTTTGGAATATTGACAGATTGCTGGCTGACTGACACCATATCAAAATTCGAAGATGGAATACAAATATAATGGGTCTACAAAAAGAGCTCTACAGCGAATGGTTCTTGCATTAAAGAGGGCACAGAACTGGCAACAAGGGACGTCGTGGTCTGGCCCTAAACAAGTGATGCAGTAGGAATGAAAGTCTCGGTGTGAGATCTGCGTTCCACAGGTGAGACAACCGTTACCTTTTTCGGACATAGGTTAGAGCAAGAAAAAAGGGTCCCCAATGGGGTACTTAGCTTTAGACGTTTTCTGCTGAAGTTCGACTTCTGGTAGTGACTAACCAGCACTCATGCAAACAGCTTCTGCTACGGGCTCCACGGCAAGAAAGACTGATGTAATGATGTCGGCTGCCTTGCTTTATAGTACTGACGACCTGATGTCAGACTACAGGTGGCAGCAGCGGCGCACAAAAACATTTACTCTGGTATTCGGGCCGGCAGACAGCTACTACAGCAGGGATAACCCACAGGTGATAATTGCAACAGTGAAACATGAACATCAGGTCTGCCCTCCCTAACATGTGAAAAGGGCACAAATAACTGATCTGTTTTACTTTATTTGTACATATACCTCAGCTGCCTATGCAGTTCACAGAAAGCATGATTCACGCTGTTTCCATTTCCATGGGGAAGTACGAGTATGGTAGAAGGGAAAAAAAAGGGAGGTGAATGCCCTAAATCCATGATGCCTTGGTCACTACTTGTCAAGCATGAAGGAAAGGTTAGTGTACAGCATGACTGTCTTTGCTGCTGAAAAAGGACATTTTACAGACTGTAGTTTAGAAATTCACTTGTCAGCAGTGATGCCCACTAAAAATAGTTTTCCAGGAGATACTTGGCAGCTGAACAAAGGGGGCAGTGTCAGCTTTTCTAGAAAGATCAAATGTAAAAACCTCATGTGCAGGACCTGCACAAAGAATTGCATGGCATGTCAGCAAAGAGGGGGGGGGGGGGGGGGGCAGTCCCAAGGCAGACAAAAAATACATACACCTGTAGAGAGATACAAGATGACTGAAAAGGTCTGAGGTAATTTAGGGCCAAGGCACTGGGTCAGTCCTGGCACCACCTTCAACAATACACAAAACCTTTTCTATTATGATTGCTTTATATAAAGTTTCTTAAACTCACTTATTGTAGAAAACTCGCAGGAAAGTGTGCCTGAAGGGAATACGAGCTAGATCATCCACCCCACTGGCCTTAAAGTCTTAAAGTTAGGGTGCGTGAGAAACCCCTTGTTTTAGATCAAGAGGTTTAAGTGCTTCAGCAGCATTAAAGATTCAACTCCTACCATATCAGGAATAGTGCTACCCCCTACAAGAGAGCCATCATTAGCATTTTTGGCTTGTCCTCCACTACCTCTTGCACCACCCAGAGGACGGGATGGTTTTTAGAGGAAGGTTTACAGAAACAGGCCTGCTCAGCTGATGGAGGATGCCTCCCCTGTCTTGGCTCCTCAAAGGAGTATCCTTGTGCATAACTTTTGCAGTAATCTGCTTTCTGGAGATGCAAAAAGGCCCACTTCTAGTACAACATACATGTGGACCAGATCTAGAAAAATATCCATGTCCAAAGTATCAGCTGCTGTTTTGCTCAGCTGATCTGTTGAGTGTGTTGCCCTAATAAGGGAATACAGTATATCCAGAGGGGTCATATCTGCCTTCTGAGCCAGAAACAATATTCCCTCAGCTACCTTACACAGATATTAAGAAAGATCACCATGTTGATGCATCTTATCACTGTGGTGTTGTTCTAAGTATGTGTAAAACTCTTTCTAAAACTGTTTCACAGTCCTGATAGCCAGAATCACTGCCATTACCTTTTTCGCACTGAAGTATTACTTCTTTTGTAACTTTCACCAAATTCAGCACTTGAAAGGGTGAGATGCAGAGCTTCCACAGTCTACTCCAGTGTTAATGCCTATATTAGGTAATGTCCAGGTACAAGCAAGATGTGAACCCCTTGGGTTCTGTAGTTAGTTACTGAAGCCAGGCATTCTACAAATAAATGGAGTGCAGCAAATAAATTAAAGAGCAAGGGGGTGAACTGCAAATGGGATTCCCTGACTTCAAACATGAGCTCCTGCATGCCTGCTTTGGCTAGATGTATATAGAGGTAGTCATCCTATCACTCCTCCATTACTCTAAGACTAATGCCCCAGACAGACTCATTCTGAAGATTTCTGCAGCAAGGGAATGAAAGCCCACCCTAACGTGTCCAGTGGCAATAAGGCAAACACCCATACCTGAATGCCTTAGGCCTGCATCTTGTACTGATAGGATTCAAGGTCACCTCAAGTAGGTGGACCCCAACAACCTCAATCTTAGAATTGAGGGCACCCTAATGCACCAAGGGGATAACACTCTCATCATCAGAAATCATGACTCAAGTGCCAGAAAGAGAAGCCTAAGGGTGGCATTCAAATTGTCTGAATGGTGGATGTCAGCTTTGGAGGAAATGCCGATTACAAAAACACTACTCTCCATCCAGATTAAAGCAGACTTTCACACATGCAACATAAGCAATTTGGGTTGCACTCCTGTACAAAGGAAACAATCTGGTCCACACGCTGGGCATAAAATCAAGTCCTTTCAAACATAATGGTAAAAACAGCAGGTTGTCACAACAGCTCTACATTTAAAAGCAATAATGAGAGAATGAGCAAGAAGAGCTGATCTGAAAAAAAAACATGGTGGTCTTATGGGGCTACAAAAAAGAAAGTACAGTTTTGTACCTACCATAAATGTAGATGTCCGAACTGGATAGCATCTGCAGTCATAACAACTGGGTTGTCCTGTCGTCAGGCAGCCCTTCAGTCGGCCGGATTCCAAAGTCCGGGTCCGGCTTCGGCTGATGTCGCACTTCACCCGACGTCATCTCTGTTGGTCTTCGGGTATAAAGGCATCAGCCGACGCCATTTTCCTCAGTGTTTCTTGCCCCAGATGCCAGTAGCCCTCTTGTAGGCTAAAAATTTTGGATAAATGCCAATGTTTCCAAAAGATAGTGGTAAACACAAAAATAAGCATGTATGTACATATATACAACAAATACACCATAAAAGACTCCCCACCAGCTAGCTATTAGGAGGGTAAACACCCTAGGAGTACCACAGAGGGAAGGAGGGAGGGTAATCCTGACTGCAGATGCTATCCAGTTCGGACATCTACATTTATGGTAGGTACAAAACTGTACTATGTCCTTCATGGATGCATCTGCAGTCATAACAACTGGGTAGAATACCATAGCCAACTAGGGGAGGAGGAAGAAACTAGATTATGGTGTGTTTAGGATCCCTTGCAGTACAGCAGTGGCAAACCCTGCTCGGGATCTGGAATATAGAGGTAAATTATAATGCTTGGCAAATGTATGCACGGAGGTCCAAGTAGCCGCCTCAATAATGTCTTTGGTTGCCACTCTTCGTAAAAAGGCTGTGGTAGTGGCTGTTGCCCTTGTAGAATGAGGTCTTATGTTCTGTGGAATTGGTTTTCCATGGAAGGAGTAACAGAATCGTATGCAATTTCCTATCCATTTGGAGATTGTCTGTTTGGAAATAGCTTTTCCTTCCCTTCCTGTTGCATAGGCTACAAAAGCTGATCAGTTTTTCTGCTACTTTTGTTCTGTCCAGGTAGTAGCGTAGCTGTCTATGTACATCCAAGGTATGCAGTATTCTTTCCCCTCTGTTTTGTGGGTTGGGAAAGAAGGTAGGTAGGTGGATTGCCTGGTTTAAAGACACTCTGGATACCACCTTAGGCATGAATGTAGGATTAGTCCTCATGGACACTATCTTGATGGAAGATTAGGAAGGGTTGTACTGCCATTAGGGCCTGGAGTTCAGAAACCCTCCTGGCTGAGGTTATCGCCAGTAGGAAGGCGGTTTTCCACGATAGATGCTGTAGGTCTGCTGTTGCTGCTGGCTCAAAGGGTGATAGTGTCAACTTTTCTAGCACAAAGTTCAAGTCCCAAGCTGGTAATGGTGGTTTCCTTGGAGGTTTTACATTCTTGATTCCTCTGAGGAACTGTCTGAGTAATGGGTGTGAAAAACAGGTGGATCAAAGCTGTATTCTGCTGATATAGCTGATGCATGTATCTTGATGGAGGAGTAGGACAGGCCTGAATGTAGAAGTTCTGCCAGATACTCCAGAATGTTAGGCATATCTATGTTTGACACATCTTTTCCTCTTTCAGTACTCCAAATGACAAACCTTTTCCATTTTCCTGCATAGTTCCTTCTTGTTGAAGGTCTGCAGGCTTCAAGAATAATGTCTTTAACTCTTTGGGAAAGTTCTGGATTAGCTGCTGCTATGTGATGTTCCATGCAGTCAGTTGCAACGTTTTAGGTTTGGATGCATGATGCTGTAGTTGCTCTGAGTTAACATCAAAGGCATCAGGGTATTGGCCACATATTGTTCTGAGACATGCTCCTCAGCAGTGGGTACCAGTGTTGTCTTGGCCAGTTTGGAGCTATTAGGATTATCCTTGGACGTTCTTCCTTGATTTTTAGTAATACCTTGTGTATCAAGGGAAGAGGTGGGAATGCATATGCTGTTAGGCCTTTCCAGCTGAAGGAGAGCGAATCCACTTTCCATGCTAGTGGGTGGAATGTCCTTGTGCAGAACTTTTTGAGCTGGTGATTGAGAGGGGAAGCAAATAGATCTATCTGAGGCATTTCTTTGAGATGGTCTTGAAGATGTCCGGGTGTAGCATCCATTCGTGGGCATCCGATGTGGTTCTGCTTAATATGTCTGCTAGAGTATTTTCTTTTCCCGGTACAAATATTGCCTGTAACTGGATGTTGTAGCTGAGTGCCAGGTTCCACAGCTCCAAAGTCATTCTGCATAGGGGGTATGAATGAGTGCCTCCCTGTTTGTTGATGTACCACATGACTGTGGTGTTGTCTGTCCTTATCAACTGGCCCTCTTTGAGAAATGGTCTGAAGTTTTGGATTGCCAGTTTTACTGCCAGCATTTCTTTTAGGTTGATGTGCAGGTGAAGTTGATCCTGCGTCCACAATCCTTGCACGCATTTGTCCAGCATGTGGGCCCCCCATCCTAGGTCTGAAGCGACTGTTGTGATGGTCTGGCTTGCTTGACATCTGCGAAAGGGTAGCCCTGGGTTTGACTGGCATGCTTGAGCCCACCATAGGAACTCCTGTTTTAAGCATGGAATTAGTGGAATTTCTGTTTCTAGGCTGTGCCTGTGTTGGGACCATAAATTCTTTAGGTACCACTGTAGTTTTCTCATATGTAGTCTGGCAAGTGGAACCAAGATTATGCATGATGCCATGAAGCCCAAGGCCTGCAGTACTTTTCTTGCTGTTAACTTGTTCTGTTTTGTTAGTGCCAAGAAGTAAAGAGGGAGTTCTCTTTGTTTTTCTGCAGTTAGGAAAGCCATTTGTTTTACTGTGTCCAATTCAGCCCAAGAATGTCCTTGTCTGGGATGGGATCAGCCTTGATTTTTGTAAATTGACTGTGTATCCCAGTGCTTGTAGCAAGTAAATGACCCTTTGTAAATCTGTTGTCAGCTTGCTTTTGTTGTCCCCTTGTAGCAGGCAGTCGTCCAGGTATGGGTAAATTTGAATTCCCTGTAGTCTGGAGTGGCGATTACTGATGCCAGGCATTTTGTGAATACTCTGGGCAGTAGATAAGCCAAAGGGCATTGCTGAGAATTGATAATGCTCTGATCCTGCAAGAAATCTGAGGTATCTTCTGCAGATTGGTCGAATGGGGACGTGCAGGTATGCCTCCTTGAGATCTAGAGTTACCAGCCAACACTCCTTGCCCAGCATGGGAAGAAGTTGCTGTAGGGTCAGCATTTTGAATTTTGGGACAATGATGTATGTATTTAAGGTGGACAGGTCGAGAATAGGTCTCCAACTTTTTCCTTTCTTGGAACTAGGAATAGTCTTGAGTAGAATCCCTTTCCTTGTTCTGTTGTTGGCACTCTTTCCACAGCTCTCATGTTTGCTAACTGCATTATCTGTTGTAGAGCCTCTGTTTTTTGATTTGGAGGTAGATTTGGCATTCCTCTTTTGACTGGTAAAGTGTGGAAGTGGAACCGGTAACCTTGATCTATGGTTTGTAAAATCCACTTGTCTTTTGTGATATAGTGCCAGTTCTTTGAAAATAAGGTTAATTTGCCGCCTAATGGAGCTGCTATTTGTTCCCTGGTAGGCGGATTTAGAGTTAAGTCACTGTGGCTGTGTTGTTTTAGTGGCAGTGCTTGTGTCTGTGCCTCTGTTGTTACCTTGCCACTGTCGCCCTCTGTAGGCACCTCCTCTGGATTGGTTTCTGCCTCTGGAACGTCTATTCCTGCCCCTTTGGGATCTTGTGGAGTCAGGAAAGGACCAATTTTTGGCAGGCCAGTTCCTGCTAAACCTTGGGGGTTGGACCTGCAAGAAATCTTTAACCGTTTGAACAGATTTTGCCTTTTCTTCCATTTTCTTCATTACCTGCTGGGCAGGTGTACCAAACAAGCTGGTCTTATCCATAGGAGCATCTAATAACTTAGCTTTAACATGATCCGTAAAGCTTGTTCCTTTAGCCATGCATGCCTTCTTATCACTGTGCCAGTCATGGCTGATCTAAATGAAGCCTCCAGTGCATCATAGCCACATTTTAAGGAATGGTTACTAACCTGTTGTATGTTATTTACCATTTCTAATACATATTTCTTATCAATTGATTCATCAGAGGATAGCTTTTTGTTAACTGATCAAGCATAAACTCTTGGTATTGTATCATGTGAAACTGACAGTTTAAAGCTCTAGCTGAGAGAGTAGCTGAAGTGTAAACCTTTTGCCCCATCTGTCTAAAGACCTGGCTTCCCTTTCAGAAGGAATAGGGTTTTAGCTGTGGTCGCTGCTACTGCCTTGGGACCCTGGGATATAGTTTCGGGTCTGCAAGTGGGGCCTTGTAAAGGTGGTGATGAGTGTCTGGTACCCTGTAAAATCTGTCTGGTTTGGCAGGGGCTGGAGGTAAAGAATCTGGTGCAGAGCAGACATCATTGAAGGCATCATCCACTACAGAGAGCACAGGAGGTATAGCTAAGGGCCTGTGCTGTGGAAGGTGCAGAAAGGTTCTAAGTCTTTTTCTGGAGTCTGAGAAATCCTGCTGCTGCCATTGGAACTGCTCTCGCATGGCATGTAAGGTTTCCCCAAAGGAAAATTCTTCTGGTGGGGAGGCAGCTGGAATGGATTCTTCAGCATCTGAGTCTTCAAAATTGGAGAAAGGAGCCTCTGGCTGGTCTGTTATGTCTGATTCATCAGCAGAATCAGAGGACACAGGCTCGGGGGGCTCTGCCCTAGGTCTCTTCTCTGGGGGCTGAGAGGCCCTGTCTGGGTGAGATTGAGATCCCCTAATTAATGAAATTAAATCTTCTGCCAGAGTAAGCATTTGTGAACTAGAAGAGGGCCGGGTTGTAGGGGGTTTAGCAGGCACTGTTCTAGTAGTTTTGGCTGCTTTGGCCCTGGCAAAGGCCTTAATGGACATGGCTGCTGGAGGCCTAGCAGCACCACGTGCTGGGGTAGACACATCCAAGGGAATGGTGTCTGATAAGTCAGTGGCAACCACCGTAGTGGATAAAATTTCTGAGGCCGATTCAAGAGAAGTAGCAGGAGCCTCAGTGGGGGACTTCCCCTGGTGAGGGAATCAGAGCAAAGAACTCGGTGCACTTCGCGCTGGAAGGAGATGCTTAGAGATCGCAAGGCTGACCCCATGCCAGGAAAATCTCCACCGCAACTGACTGTTTCAGAGACCACTAGCAAGGCATCAGAATGGCCCGGCTCAATCTGTCCGCTAAAATGTTGGAACGCCCCGGGATGTGCGTTGCCATCAGAAACCGACCAGTGGAAATCGCCCATTCCCACACTCTCATGGCCTCGCGACATAGAGGGTAGAATCTGGTTCCCCCTGCTTGTTGATATACCAGACAGACATGTTGTCTGAATGAATTGCAATCAATCCAAGAGGGAGGACTAAGTGAAAGGCTTTCAACGCTAAAAGCACTGCCCTCATCTCTAGAACATTTATGTGCAAATTGGTCTGCCTGTTACCACGTGCCTTGGACTGTCCTTCCCGAACAGTATCCCCCTCACCCGAGTTAGGAGGCATCTGTGGTCATTGTGGTTTGGACTGGGGGTGACGCAAATGGGCATCCTTTTGATATCTCCGGTGAAGTTAACCACCAAAGAAGAGATGTCCTGCAGACGTGACTGATCTTGATAGGATATTCCATGGGTAGGTCTAGCCAAGACTACTGAACAGCCAGGAGTCCATTGAAGAACCCGCATGTGAAGGCACGCATACGGGAGAATAGATATGGCAGGCAGCCATGGAGCCCAGAGCCCGGAGAACCTTGCTCGCCTTTGAAGACTTGGAGTGGCACCTATGTAGAATCCTGTCTGGAGTTAGGAATACCTTCATCTGCAAAGTGTCTAACCATGCCCCAATGAAGTCTAGAATTTGTACTGGTTGCAAATGGGATTTGTGAACATTGACTAATTCCCAGTAGGTCTGCTAACGAATGAAATAATCTCGGGCCAGACAAGTGATGCTTGTTGTGCGCAGCGAAGAGCCAGTTGTCCAGGTATGGAAACATCTGAATACCCTGAAGCCTCAGGTGAGCCGCTACAACTGCCATTACCTTGGTGAACACCCTGGGGGCTGTGGTGAGACCAAAGGGTAGGGCTCTGAACTGAAAGTGACTTGCTCCCAGCTGGAAGGGCAGAAACCTCCTGGAGCTTCTGTGTATCCTGAAGGTCTAACGAGCACATCCAGTCGCACTCTCAGAGATAAGGTAGAATGGACTGTAGGGTGACCATCTGGAATTTCTATTTTGCTTCCAACCTGAGGTCCCCTGTCTTTTTTGGCACCAAAAAGAACCTTGAGTAGACACCTAATCCGGACTGATTTTGGGGGGGGGGGGGTAGACTAAGGAACTCTCCTGTTAGTTCCTTCTTTGTGGCTGCTGCGACCAACATAGCATCAACCGGGGCTCCTTTCGACCAGGGTTGTCTACCATAAGGAGGAGATAAAACCTTGTCAGGACGTTTGGGGATGGGCTCTACGGTGTCGGGCTCCTTCCATGCCCTTGTGGTGATGAGGTACATCAAGGGGTTTGCTGGTGGGGACACCCAGGAAGGAGATGGGCCTGTGCCAAAGGCCTCCAGGAACACAGACTCATACCCAGAAGGTTTTGGGGCTGACCAACCTCCCCTCTGGTGGAGGATCTCCATAATTTCTGCGAAGAAGACATCTTCGGGAGGTGACCTGGGGGAACCTTCCCCTTCATCTAAGTCAGTGTCAGTAGTGAGGGACTCGGGGGAGTACAAGTGCCTCCTTTTGCACTTGCGGTGACCCTCTTCAGTGGGACTTTCAGAAGGGGATCCGCGAGTCGCAGGGGTTTCCTCGAGGAAAATGACCTGGGGATCCTCTGGCACGGGCTGTCCCTGGGACAGGATGGATGGAGTTGTCGCCAAATCCAGGGGGGGCCTGGGTGGTATCTGAGGGAATGGGCTGGGGTCTCAATCTCTGGGAGAGAACCCTCTCCACCACTTTGAAGGCAGAGGGAGAAGTCCTCCCCGGATCCAAAGTGGGGACTGGAGCTGAAGACAGGGTAGCCTGAGGTCTGAGGGAACGTCTCGGGTCCAAAAGGGTTGGAGTCAAAGAATCTATTGCCCCGGGTCCGACTCCCTGTCCTCTGCTCCGAGTCTCACTCGGATCTGAACAAGTCGGATCCGAGGAACTCAAGGTAACATCCGGAGTCGAGGATGGAGGAACCGTCGGCGCCAAGCGACCAGCTCCAAAAAACCTCTGATCCAAGAGCCCCGAAGCACGGATCGGGGAAGGAGAGATGGGGCGGAAAAGAGGCATGGAGGTCACCCCTCCAGAGGGAGAGGGACCTGGTAAGACTCCCATCTGAATTTGGGTCTGAATAAATCTCCGCATCATCCTGTCCATATCCATGTTCGATAGGCTCAGAGTCTACCTCTAAGAGGCCACAGACTCAGATCTGGCTGGTCTGCGCAGAGAGGTGGAGGGCCTCAGATCCTAATGTTCCAACTGCTCCGGTGAGAAAAGAGGTGACCAGAGCAGAGGAGAAACAGGCCTCATGGTCTTAGATGGGGGGATGAGAAAGAGCTCCCTGTCTGGGGATCTCTTACGATTCCTGTCCCTTTTCTCCCTTTCTTCTCTGCGCCTTTCCTTTTCCTTCTCTTTTTCCTTATCTTTGTCAGACTCGCTGACTGAAGATGTGTCCTTCAAAGATCCATCGCCAGAGGGAGGATGAGTCCCTGTCTGGGGTGGTACACTAGCGACTGAGGCAGACTCCAGCATGGCAACAGGGAGAAGGCCTTTGGTAACTAGCTTGGCCTTTGGTAACTAGCATGGCCTTATGATCTCTAAGGGCCCTAGGGTTGAAGCCTGAACAGACAGCACATTGAGTGGATAAATGTGCCACTCCTAAGCATATCACACAGAGTGTGACCATCGGCAGGGGAAAGCTTATGGCCACACTCCATACATTTTTTGAACACAGGCTTTGGCTGGTCAGCCATAGTCCTGCACTCAAAGGTATAAGCACTACCTTTCCAAAAACCACACACACAGGTAGGGGAAGGGCAGGCCTAACTACTACTCTAATACAAAACCTTTTTTTCCCCCTTTTTTACACCAACGACCAAATGCGTTACTACAGAAGGGGAAGATAGGAAATCCTAGTCAAGCACACCTAGATATAAGCAAAAAAGTTTCTACTTACTATCCCTTAGCTCAGAGCAAAAGAGACCACGATGCACACTACTACTGGTGTGGCAAATGAGATCTGAGGGAAGATAGGAGATGGTGGGGCATTATGGGTAAGGGGAGGAGCACGGAGCTTGGAGCAGATGCTAGAAAAAAAGTTGCCGGCTCAGATCGGATACGAATCCGTATACCCACAGGTTGCAGATAAAATAAAGTTAACTACTTCAGATCATATGGTTAAGATCCTGGACTCTCTAGAAACCTGAAAGGATAACTCCCTAAGGAAGTGTGGGCTCAGCAAAGTAGAGTTGTGTACACTTGCCTTAAATGTCAATGTTAAGAGTGTATTCGCTGTTGCAGTCCTGACTTGTGGGATCTTCTGTTGTGGAAGCCCTTGCACAGCACGACTACCAGAGTAAATCTCCCTCCCAAGTCTGGCAGACAATCTTCCCTAACGTCCGTACACTTGGGTATAAAGGGAGCCAGCCAACACCATTAAATCAGTTTGTTCTTGCCCTTAGAAGTTAGGAATGCCCCAGGATGAAATGTAAGCAAAGGAGAAAGTTACAAAAAGGGGCCTGCATGGAAAACACCCAGGAGATCCCTCCAGATAGTACAGAAAATGTATTTTATTTTACGTTTGTTGACCGGGTTTGTCTGTCTAAGCTAGTGGCTCATTTTCGGCACAGACCTGGGGAGAAAAGCTCTACAGTGAAATAAAATTATACAACAGATACAAAAACTTAAAAATACATTTCAGTTACATACACAAAGAATTACACATTCAGGAGTCACAGTTTCAAAAACATGTACTCAATACTTGCAATGATAGAGATGTGATGTAGAGAAACCAAAAAGCACTTTTGTGAGGCAAAACATTTTGAAAAGGAAATGCACATCTAGGATGGACTCAGTAAACTAGCACAGAAAAAACTTAAGATACACGATCAGAGGTATATAGACGGGGGTTGTGGTAATAAACATGGTATGAACTGGTGAGAAATAAGAGGCGAGACAGTAGCAGGCAACAAGGAGAGTCTAAAAAAATCAGCAGAATAGCATGTGTTTATAGTAAGTTACCATTAAGTAATATGGAGAGAAATAGGAAAAAAAAAAATACTGAACAGGAAAGATGAGAGAGAAGGGAGGTTGGGGGATCAGGGAAAAGAATAGATACAAGGAAGCTGTTGGTGGACAGTGCGTGGGGAAAACTAGACAAGGAAGATGGGGTGTAAAAGGAAGTAGTGGGAGGGTGTAGGTTGGAAAGGCAGAGGAGAGGGTATTGGTAAGATGGGTAGAGGAGAGAGAGAGGGGTGTTGGATACTAAGGAGAGAGAGGGTCATGGGGGATGAGAAAATGGAAGCAGACTACTACTGTATGCAAAAAAGGGGGAAGGAAGGAGAGGAAGAAGACTACAACAGTGAATACACCAACATCTACATTTCTGGTAACTGTTTACAACTGTATTATGTTAGTGTTTCATTATTGCAGTTCCGACTTGTGGGATGACTCCCAAAGCTGAGATGAGGGTGGAAGGTAGGTTATGGAGAAAAAGAGGATGCCCTCAAGATGGCAGTGGCAAATCCTGCTCTAGACTTGGAGAAGGCCAATAAGTGGTAGTGTTTGGGAAAAAATATGCACAGATGACCAAGTGGCAGCTTCCAAAATGCCCTTGGTAGGTACTCCCTTTCAGGAAGGCAGCAGAGGTAGAAGTGGTCCTAGTAGAGCAAGTCCATACACTTTCAGGAGGTTTCTTGCCATGATGGCTGTAAAAGAAAATACAGTGGGAGACCCACTTGGAGATGGTCTGTTTGGAAATTGGTTTCCCTTCAGAGCCAGTGGCAAAAGACGGTTGTGGTCTGACTTCTTGAAATATTTAGTTCTATTCAAGATAGTAGCAAAGCTGTCTGTGCACATCCAAGGAGTGAAAGATCCCCCCCATTCTGAGGCTTGGAGAAGAGGGTGGGATAGTGTATAGTTTAATTCAAGGATGTCTCTGTGACCACTTTGGAAATAAAGGATGGATTACCCCCGAGTGTTACTGTGAGTGGAATATGAAAAATGGTTCCACCTCCATGAAAGCTTGTAGGCTCAGAGATCCTTCTACCTGAGGTGACAGCCAGTAAAAGGGCAGTCTTCCAAGTTAGAAATTTTAAAATCAGCAGAAACTGCCAGTTTGGGGGTGGGGGGCATCAGTTTTCTAGAATAAAACTGAGGTCCCATGGAGGTGTGGGTTGTCTCCTGGGAGGTCTGAGGTGGACCACTAACCTAAGGAATGTTTTCATCAGAGGGTGGGAAAAGAAACAGGAGGAAGAGTAGGGACTGTGGGCTGAAATAGCAGAGGTGTGAATCGTTATGGAAGAAAGGGATAGGCCTCTGTCCACCAGGGTAGCCAGGTTATCTAAATGGCAGAAATATTGGTTAATTCAGGCCTTGCTGCTAATACAAAATGAAGAATCTTTTCAACTTGGCTGAGTATGATTTCTAGTACTAGGTTTTCTACTCTGAGAATGTCTTGAACTTGTCTGCTTAGGATGAGCTCAATATTTTGTGGAATTATCCAAGTTGAAAGTTTGAGAGCCTGTAGGTTGGGATGCACAAACCTTCCCTTGTCCCGAGTCAGAAGGTCCACACTCTGAGGCAAATGCCTCATTCTTTGTTGGTTAAACTCAGTAGCACAGGATACCAGTACTATCAGGGGCTATCAGGATGACCCTTGGGCCTTCTTCCTTGATTTTTAGGAGGACCCTTAGAAGAAGAGGCAGGTGAGGGAATCCACACAGAACAGGTGGTTCCAAAGGAAAGAGAATACATCTGTTCTCCAGGCTGTGGGTAGTTTGCTCCTGGAACAGAATCCTTTCAGTTGAGCACTTTCTTTGGTGGAAAACGGGTCTATCTGTGAAGATCCTCATTTCTGGATTATGCTGAGAAATGCTTCCCATTGCAGATGCCACTCGTGGGGATCCATCAAGTTCCTGTCAAAATGATCTGCTAGTATGTTCCGAGTCCCTGGGCGGTATTGTGCCATCAGTTGCAACCTCAGAGAGTGAGCAGTCTTCTCAGACTTGTATCAGTAGTCGACAAAGAGGGTAAGAATGGGTGCCCCCCCCCCCCTGTTTACCTACCACATAACTGTGGTCTGTTTTGACAAGCAGGACTCCTGGTTTCTACTGATCTTTGAAAGCCACTAAATGCTTTTGCACCACCATCAGTTCTTTCCAAATTATATGCTTGTGTCTGAACTGATCTTCCCATCTGCCCTGGGATTGAAGGTGTTGAAATTCACCCCACCCCCCCGGCTGTCTCTGAAGCATCTGTGGTTAAAGTTTAGCCCTAAGGGATGAACCTGAAGGAGACTCCCTGGTAATGGGCACATGCCCGTGTCCACCATGCAAATTCCTCCTTGAAGTAAGGGATCACTGGAATTTCTGTATCCAGGGACTGAATGCTGGCACCACAGATTCTTGAGATACCACTGGAGCTTTCTCATGTGTTGCCTGGCCAGAGGGACCATGAGGATACAAGATGCCATGTAGCCTAATGCTCTGTGGAATTCCCTGGCTGAGATGCTGTGTCTGCATAATGCTTTGGAAGTATAGAGGAATTCCCTGGCTGAGAGGTATTGTCTCTGCATAATGTGCTGGAAGTACTGAGTCAAGGAGTCGTCCTTTTCTGGAGGGAGGAATGCCTTTTGAGGAGGAATGTAGAACAGCCTCAAGAAAAACTATCCTGGTGGATAGGTCTGTGTTGGATTTGAGAAGATTTATGGTGAACCTGAAAGAGGTGAGGAGGGTCTGAGTGAAGGACACATCCTTGAACTGACTCATGGCTTGAATAAGGCAGTCATCCAGATAGGGGAAAATATGGATGCCTCTTGTTCTGCAGAAGGTGATCACAGGAGCTAAACACTTTGTGAAGACCCTGGAAATAGTAGATAAGCCAAAGGGCGGTGCAGAGAACAGAAAGTGACCAGTACCTGCCGGGAAGCTAAGAAAGCTTCTGCAAGACACCTCTATGGGAATGTGCAAGTAGGCATCATTAGGTCCAAGGTGCCCATTAAGACCTGAGGGGCTATCATAGGGAGAAGTTTATGACGAGTCATCATTTTGAATTTTGGTATCAGCAGGGACTGATTTGAAGGTGGACAGGTCTAGGATAAGGTGCCAAGGGTTTTCCTTTCTGGGAACCAAGAATAGACTGGAGTAGAACCCTTACTTAATTTGATGATCTGATGCTGGTTCCACTGAGCTCTAAGCACAGGTTGTGAAACTGAGAAAGCATCACTATTCATTGATTTTTTGGAACATCTCTGTAACCAGAGTACCTTAATGGCTATTTGAAAGTGAGCTTGTAACAGTGAGAACCTTCAGAACCCACTTGTTTAAAGTAATGAGTGCCCAGTTTTCTTTGAACAGGGAAAGCCTTCCTCCTATCTTTTCTGGAGAGGGTGGAGTAGAGGAAAGAGTCATTGCTGCTCTCTACCAGGGCCCTTGTGGCCTAGAACTCCCCTGCCTGGGTTCCTAAGGACCAATTCCTAAACCTTTGAGACTACTGCTGCCTTTGAGGCCTTACCCTCAGAGACTTCCTCTAGCAGACTTTTGATTGAAAGGGAAAGGACGAGTGTTTAGTGGAAAACTCCTATTAAATCTAGGAGGTTGACCCTGAAGGAAGTCCTTGACAGCTTGTGTAGATTTCACTTTACCTTCCACCTTTTTTTTTTTTTTTTTTTTAGCACAGCCTCGGCCTTTGACCCAAAAAGGAAGTCCTGATCCAGGGGTGCATCTAGAAGTTTGGATTTAACATGGTCTGCCAGGGTCTGTTCTCTAAGCCAAGCATGTCTTTCAAAATAGATAGAGCAGCTCACCTACAGACATCTATAGCATCACTGCTACAGTGTAAAGAGTGTCTAACTACCTGGGAAATGGAATGACAAAGGCCAAACAACTCTTCAGAAATGTTCTTGTCATCCAGGGAGGAAATATTTTGTTTCATTTTATCTATAATACTTGGTTGGTACTTTATTATATGAAATGGACAATTAAGGGCCCGCATGGCTAGGGTAGCAGAAGTGTAGATTTTTTTTTGTTAACCACACCTGCTTTCCTTGTCTGTAGGTAAAAGGATTCCCAGAAGTCAGCACTGTAACAGTATTCTTAACCTGATGGATCTCCCGCTCGAAGGTGACCCAACGTCGGCAAGTGCACAAGTCTTGTACACTACTTTAAGGTGTGGGGACGTCGCAAGTCGGACGTAGGCCATAAAAGTGACGTACGCATGCACCATCCTCAGAGCCGAATGCTCCAGGAGGAATAACAGACTTAGGATATAAAAGGTCAGTACATCCAAGCAAAACAATGGACTGGGGGAAGGAGTGAGGGATAAAACACTGCAGCAGCGAAGAGGACATTATGGTTATGGTAAGATTTTACACAAATATTCTACGTCCTTCTATTCACTTGCTGCAGTATTCTTACCTTGAGGGAGAGTGACAAAGCTCAAGGAAGGAAGGGAGGAGGAAGAAGAGGAACTCTCAATGAAGCCATGTAAAATGACTTTAGCAAACCTGGCTTTGGCTCTGGAAATACCACCCAGTCTGTAGTGTTTGGTAAAGGTATGGACAGATGACCAGGTGGTTGCTTCAAGGATGGCGCTGTTGTCTACGCCCTGAAGAATGCCCTAGAGGAAACCATAGCCCTGGTAGAGTGGGGGCCTTCATGGGTCAGTCGCTTTCCATGGAAGATGTAGCAAACACAAATGGTCTTTGAAATCCAAGAAGAAATAGTCTGCTTGGAAAAGGATAAACCCAGAGTCCTGGGATGAAAGTTCACAAACAGCTGATCAGATTTCCTGATAGCTTCAGTCTTGTTCAGGTAAAACCTAAATGGTCTGTGCACATCTAAGGAGTGCAGTACCTTTTCACTGTGGTTTTGTGGAGAAGGGAAGAAGGTAGACAGCTGAATAGATTGATTAAGGGATAACTCATTAACCACTTGTAGCATAAAGGAGGCACTTGTACTCAAGGATATCCCATCCTTATGAAATACCAAGAAGGGGGGCACTGCCACAAAGGCTTGAAGCGCTAACACCCTTCTGGCAGAGGTCAGGGCCAGTACAGTAAAACAGTTTTCCAAGAGCAATGCTTGAGGGAGGCAGAAGATGCAGGCTCAAAAGGGGCCAGGGTTAGTTTTTCTAAAACAAAATTAAGGTCCCAAAGAGGAGGAATAAGTTTCCTGGGAGGCCTAATGTGAAGGACACCCTTAAGGAATTGTTTCACCTCAAATCTGGATGTTAGAGGGGGAGAAAGAGGCAAACCAGCAGAAATAGCCGATGAGTGCTTTGACAGAAGAGTAAGCCAAGGCAGCAGAGAGCAATTCACACGAGACAGAACCACTGGAAATCCCACGGTCAGTAGGTCTTGGTTCTTAGACACCAGAGTGAAAATCTGTTGCACTTGCAAACGTTAAGATTTTCTGGTATTGGTTTTCTGTTCTCCTACAAAATCCTGAGCACGTCCTCTGAGAACAGATGTCTGAAGGGGATTAGAATCCTATTACCCACAGTTTCAGTTCCAGCACTGACAGGTTTAGGTGTACTAGGGATTCTTTGCTCTGTGTAAGTAGGTCCACTCTGTGGGGTAACTTGTGGTGATGACCCTTTGCTAAATGGAGGGGGAAACCACTGCTGTCTTGGCTAAAAGGGGGGGGGGGGGGGCTCATAGCAAGATTTTTGGTTGGTCTTGTTGAATCTTGAACAGGACCTTTGGTATTACAGGAAGGAGAAAGAATGCATACAGAAACATCTTCCAAGAGAAAGGGGGGGGTGTCTACCTTTCAGACCACAGGACTTGCGAATCTGGCACAAAATTTAGGAAGTTCTCTGTTCAGAAGGAAGGCAAATAAGTCTATTTGAGGAATACCCCATTGGTGGACTATGTCCAGGAACATGTCCCTATGAAGCATCCATTTGTGGGATTCAGTCAGGGATCTGCTTAAGGCGTACGCCATGTGATACTGGTTGGAGGGAATGTACACTGCCTGAACAGTCATGTAATATTGAGCCAGAAATTCCAATACCAGAAGAGCCAACCTGTAAAGGAAAGAGGATGTGGTCCACCCCCTGCTTGTTCACATACCAGAGGACTGTCATGTCTGAACAGTTGTAGAGGGAATGGGCAAAGGAGAGTCTGAAATACATGAAAAGCTAGTAGTAATGCTTGCATTTCCCTGATGTTGATGTGTTGTGAATTTTGGGAGGGAGATCAAATTCCCTGAACTGTGAAATTCCCCAAGGCCATTCCCCAGCCCGCATTTGATGCATCTGTGCAGAGTTCTAGGACCAGGGGTGAGAGGATGCAGGGGTAGACCTGGATTTAGGTCTATCTGTTGGAACCACCATTGCAGTTCCCTCTTTATGCAAGGAATGAGAGGAACTTTGTATTCCAGTGGTTGAGAATGCTGGGTCCACACTGATCTCAGAACCACTGGAATATCCTCATGTGGAGTTTTGCCACTGAAACCATGGGAATGGTTGAGGCAATGAATCTCAGCACCCTGAGAAACTCCATGGCCATGATGCGAGTCAAGGGGAGGAGAGAGTGAAAGGACCGAAAGTCTTACACCTTCTGAGGTGGAAGTGACACTTGTGTCCATCTGGATTAGACAATCCAGGAAAATATGGTCTATGATGGAGTGAGAACTCACTTCTTGTAGTTGTGTCCCAGTTTTCCAAGGAGGGAAATGGTGGTCTCCAGATTTTGCAGTAGAGTGTGGAAGTTGGGGCCTGTAACAGCAGGAGGTCCAGGTATGTAAAAATGTGGATGCCCAAAAGTCTGCAGTGTACAATCACTGGAGCCAGGCATTTTCTGAATACCACTGGTTCTGTAGAAAAACCAAAAGGCAAAGCAGAGGATTGCAAATTTCAGGAACCCACAGAAAATCAATTTCCAGAACATAGGGTGAATGGGGATGCGAAGATGAGCATCTTTTCATATCTAGAGGTGCTATGAATCCTTGTGGAAGGATAAGGGGGAAGAGTTTGGAGTGTCAACATTCTGAAAGCAGGAACTTTTAAGAAACGTGTTGAGATGGGATAAATCCAGGACTGGTATCTACAAGGCCATCCTTTATGGGTACTAAGAAAGAAAGTTGTGTAAAATCTTACCATAACCATAGATGTCCTTCTCTTCCATTTTGGAGTATTCAGTACCAATGGGTTTAACTCCTCGTTACCAAAATGTCCAGCCAACATACAAAAGATTTCAGTCACTGTATGGTGCATGGGACATCTGACGTGGCTAGAAGAGTGTGGAACATAACTGACGTCT
The DNA here is from genome assembly GCF_019279795.1 of Protopterus annectens. Classification (NCBI taxonomy): domain Eukaryota; kingdom Metazoa; phylum Chordata; order Ceratodontiformes; family Protopteridae; genus Protopterus; species Protopterus annectens. The sequence goes on from NC_056734.1 coordinate 561,412,067, forward strand.
GTACGCACCAGTCCTCAGAACTGTAAGCCCCAGTTGGAACCGGTCCAAGCAAGGGTAATGCCAGTCCTGTGCCATCCAGAAAAAGGAAATGTACAACAGGAGGGGTAGATGGGTGGGAAGCAATACTGCAACATGGAAGAGAAAGACATCTATGGTTGTGGTAAGATTTTACACAACTTTTCTATGTCCTTCTAGAAGTATTCAGTACCACTGGATGAGTGTCAAAGCTCACTGTGAAGAATGGGAGATGGCCTAGTAGTGTTCTCCAGGAATCAATGCAGGACAGCCCTGGCAAAACCAGCTCTGGCCCTAGAAATGTGGTCTAACTTGTAGTGCTTGGTGAAGGTATGCACTGAAGAGACTGCTACCAGTATAGTGGAGGTATCCAAATCCCTGGAGAAGGCCCCTGAGGAGGCCATTGCCCTGATGGAGTATGCTTTGGCAGTACCTTGCAGGGATTTCCCATGGTGTTTGTAGCAAAAGGCACTAGCTTTGGAAATCCATGTTGAAATAGTTTGTTTTGATACTGCCTTCCCTAGAGTGGAAGGAGAAACAGTTGATCAGCCTTGTCTGACGGACTTGGTTTTGTGCAGATAAAATCTGAGGTGTCTGTGCACATCCAGGGAATGGAGTACACTCACACTATCTCCCTGTGGGTTAGGGAAGAAGGATGGTGGATGGCTTGGTTTAGGGAATGGTGATTCACCATCTTGGGCATGAAGGAAGGATTAGTTCTTAGAGTAACCCTGTCCATGTGGAATATTAGGAAGGGTAGAATAGCCATGAGGGCTTGCAACTCTGACACTCTCCCTGGCTGAGGTCAAGGCCAAGAGATGGATGGTCTTCCATGTGCAATGTTTTAGGGAAGCTTTAAACACTGGCTGGAACAAGAGAAGCGTGAGCTTCTCAAACACAGTTGAGGTCCCAAGGAGGTGAAGAGGGCTTCCTAGATGGTCTGAAATGAAGGACCCCGGACATATTTTTTTATAATTTAATTATAACCCCTCCCCCCCAAAAAAAAATACTGGAAACACATTGCATTCTACCAAGTGTAAATTATTATTTCTGCAAACATTTCTGGTCAGAAATACGGATCAACTTACAGTACAGAAATGATGTATGTGCCCCAAGTTCTTCCTCACGTCTGTGAAGGATGCCATTTCACATTAAGAATCACCTTTGCATATGATCACATTCATGCATGTATTCTACATCTAATTTCAGGAAAATCTTGAATCATTTACATAAACAGACAACTTACATCAAATAAAAATAATGGTGCATAGGAACAGTTGAGATATGGCTTTGAACAACCACACTGTTACTGCTGCAGTCCTCCATTCTGTTAGTACAAAGCCTGAGGGTCTTGCTATGTCATATCTTAGACTATTCAAGAGGCATCCTGGGATGTTATCAGGGCCCTTTGGGGCTGTGTTCTTGCCTTTAGAGCGTACAGGTAGTACATGCTCCCTAGTTACAGGTGGAGGAGCTATGTCTGAGGATATTCTTGGGGGATGGTGGGGGTGACAGGGGGGTAAAGGTTAAAATGAAGTGGTCTGCTAACATGCTTGCTAAAGAGCCAGACTTGGTGAATGTGGCACCACCAGTTCAGCACAGTGGTGCGTGCTGTCCTGCAGGTTTCTGACATTGCTGAAGAAAGCCTTATGGTTATCCTTCACCTTGGAGGTCATCAACTCTAGAGCTGTGCCTTTTTTTAATCTAATTCGCCCTCTTAGTTGCCTGTTTAGTTTGCTGACAGACTTTTTATACATCCCTCACTCTGGAAAAAAACAAAACAAAAAAAATACAGCTTGGCAATTCCATAAGTTAGATGTGGAAGCAGGAAAAGGTTTTCAAAGGGTGCAACACTGTAACCAACCCAGGAAGCCATTCAAAATACTGTAATTATTACAATGGCACTGCAGAAGACATCTTGGCCATCAGTCTTTCACTTAAGAGTATGTTATGCCCCATCACAAATAAATGGAATGTGTAGTGCAAGCAAGGTCAAAAGGTAACCTACCCACTTAATTCTGTATGTAGGAAATCAGCAAAGAACCATACCACTTGAGTATGCTCACTCCAGCTAACCTCCACAAAGTACCCTGATCTTCAACCCTCACTAATTTTTCACATATTAAATGCATTGTTGAAAAAAATCCCTAATCAGCTAAAAGCGTGCTGCTTCGTTTTTAACCATCTAACACTACAATCTAGGTCAGACGTTACGAAAAGTATACTCATCCATAGTTAGATTACGGCCTTTCCCTGATACCCCATGCTTGTGTCTGAATGTGCGAGTGTGTGATTACATATGCAGCAAATGCAAATACCACACATCTTTGTATTTTAAGACACTGCTTGTGGTTTATAATTTAAAGCAAAGTAGCAGACTAATAAGACTAAAAGGGGTTGTATTTCTGTAAGCTAGTGTGTTAGAGCATAACACTTGTATGTACATGTATGTATCGGAGGGAGAGGGCTCACCGGCAGTTGTAGTGCATTTGGCTGGACAACATAACTGCTACTGTATATCCAATGAACAAACTCAAATATTACTTCTGATGCAAAGCACTCACTAGCGCTTACAAATGAGTCTAGTTGGCTGAACTAGTGAAGCAGGGGGAAAAACTCTAATTTGCAGCTGATTAATCGCCATAGCAGCTAAAGTAAAAAACTGAACACTGGAAGAAACCAACATGAACACATGGGGGGGGGGCATAAAAATTAATGACATGATTCCCCCTTTTTTTCTTTTTGAAGCCCACCTCGCAACCTCTTAGAGCAAGAAAGCTGGACAAAGCTAGGGATCATTATATTGCTTGTACAAGCTTTAAAAGTTGATAGAATAACAAGTTTTACCTAGCAGCGAAAAGTTGTCATGGCAACCTGAATAGAATTTTAGCAAGTCACCAGTATGAAGTCTGCCAGGGAGCACTCAAAATAAACAAAATTGAATGCATTGGGGAGGCATAATAATTAATGATGGGATTCCTTTTTTTGTTGTTGAAGCATACCTCTCAACCTCTTAGAGCAAGAAAGCTGCACAAAACTAGGGATCATTTCTAAATATTGCACGTACAAACTAGCGATATCTGCTAGGATATGAAATCTGCCACGGAAATAGCTGCCATTATTTTCTAACTTCAGTCTTTGCCAGAAAAACACAACTTAAAGAAAACCGAACCAAAACTATGAAATAAGACCATCTTACCTTACTGAGGAATTAGGCAGGCTCGGAGGTGAAAATTGGTCGCTGAAGTGAGTCAGGGTTTTTTCTTTTCCCAATAAAACTCTGTTGCAGCTGTTTCTTATTATTTGGATAGAACAGTCAGGTTGGAGGTGTCAAGCAAGTGGTGACTTCCTTTGGCTGCCACTACCTGCTTGCTGAAAAGCATACTAAATCAGCTTGCTGTTGAGAGGGTGCACTGATAGCAGATTTTCTCATAAAAGTCGTATATGAATGCCACGAAACTCCAAGCTGAAACTAAAGTTGCCAAGGTAACAAAGTTCAGTTACTTTTTCAACTTAATTTTCAAGTGTGGAGCTAAAATATTACTGCAAAGTTACTTGCACTGGTAGAAGGCACTCGGGTGCAACAACATGGAACTCCTACTTTTCTCACAGCATGCTCAGTGTTAAGCACAGAGGCGCCATGAGATGGTAGTCAGGGTTAATGAGTTAAGTAATAACTTAACCGGTAGTCCGGAAGCTGGGGGATCCAGGGGAAGACGAAGTGGCAAACAAGTGGGTCTTAATGGACGAGAATGCTAAGCCTGTCTGCAAAAGTTCACACAGGTAAGACAGTACTAGAGAGGTCTCGCTCATCAGCGGGTCCAACTGCCTTTTGAGACACCATACAGAAAATCTCTTCCACTTTGACAGGTAAGATTTCCTGATATTTAGTTTCCTGGCCTCCTGCAGGACAGTGAGCACGTCCTCATTGTAAAGGTGTCTGAAGGGGATCAGAATCCTTATCACCCACAGGGTGAGGTGCAGAGATTGCCACAGTGGGTGCACTTGGGATCCCTTGTGGTGTGTGAGAGGTGGTCCACTCTGAGGGGTAACTTGTAGTGATTGCCCTTGGGATAGTTGTAAGAGAAGGGGGAATCAATGCTGTCTTGGCCAATAGGGAGTCATCAGCAAGATCTTCAGTCTGTCCTGCTGGATCATCAGCAGGACTCTTGAATAAGGGAGAAGAGGGGGGAATGCATAGACAAACATCCCGATCTAGGAGATTGAGAAGGTATCTGTTGCAATAGCCTGAGGTTCTGGAAGTCTGGTGCAGAGGGAAGTTGCCTGTTGATGGAGAAGGCAAACAGGTATATTTGAGCGTACTCCATCGGTGGACCAGGTCCGGGAAGACATCCCTGTGAAGCATCCATTCATGTGTGTTTGTCATGGATCTGCTGAGGAAGTCTGCCTGAGAATTCTGTTGTGAAGGTACATAAACTACCTGTAAGGTTACACTCTGGGAGTTGGCCAGTTCCCACACCAGGACAGCCAGTCTGCAAAGCAAATAAGATTTGATCCCCCCAACTTGAGATACTACAGCACTGTGGTATTGTCTGCAAATACTTAGTGGTCTCCTTGTAGGAGACTGGTTTGGAAGGCTCACAGGGCCAATAATACTGCCCTCATTTCTCAGATACGGAGGTGTTCTGTGACACCTTGGCTACACTCCTTGCACTTCCAGGTGCCCCAGAGTTGTTCCCAACCCCCCCAAGTCTGAGGCATCTGTGTACATGATCTGTTTGGGTTGAGGTGGTTAGAGGGGAAGACTTGGGTTGAGGCTCACCTGCTTCAACCTCCAATGAAGCTCTTGTTTGAGGCAGGGCAGGAGAGGTACTCAAGGGGGTGGGGAGTGCTGGGTCCAAACTAACCTGAGGTACCACTGCAATTTCCTCATATGGATAGTTGATGCCATGTAGCCCACAGAAGTATCTATTTTCTTACTCAGACTTTCCATGGTTTTGCTGTCTTTCTCAGCAGGGAGGAGGGTGGTGGAAGGCAACAGTTTTAAAGCCTTGTAAGTGGAAATGGAAAGAGTGGTAGGGTCTGCAGCGGAACACTCAATTAAAAACTTGGCAGTCTCAGGGACTTTATAAAACCTGTCAGGTTTGTGTGGGGCAGGGGGCTGCAAGTTCGGGTTCAGGGATGCTGATGAGAAGGCATCCAGAAAAGCAGGCAGAATGGACGGAACAGCAGTAGGGGTTGGAGAATCCATTTGAATGAGGTCATAGTACCTTTTTTGTATCTCTGTCATTTCAGGTGATTCCCACTTGAAAGTGTTCTTTCATTTTAATAATAGTTTCCCCAAAAGTTAAATCCTCTGCTGATGAGTCAGGGTCAAAAGATTCTTCCTATGGGGGGCATATCCTAGGGGTGAAGGCAGCTGGGAGGTATATGAAAGGGATTCCACAGAATAATCCGAGAATTCCTCCTCTTCCCCCTGGGAGGGATCTGATGTCGGAGGCCTAGGGCTCAGTATAGGGAGGAGGAATAGTTGACGTTCCTGGAGTGGTAGGCCGGAAAGGCCATAAAGGCATTAAAGAGGCTTTGGCTGAATGCCTGCCAGTTCGGGGGTACTCTCAGGAGCAGGAGGCAAATGCTTTTTTCCCTTCCTTTTGAGAGAGAGCCTAGTGGGCTTCTGAATGGAGGAAGGCTTAGTATCAGGTGATTGAAAGGAAACAGAGGAATATGACGGTCCTACTGAAAATGTAGGTACCCCTCCAGTGTTAGAAACAGACATTAGAAAAGTCTCTGTGGATGTGCCCTGTGTGCATCTTCCATGTAGGTACCCAGCTGTATCCGAAGCGGCGGGGCCAGATTCTTCAACCAGGCTGCTGGCCACAAAGTTGGACGAATGAGGCGCAGCGGTGGTAGTAGTAGGCCTCACAGTCTTGGTAACCTTTTTGGGCAATTCAGCAGGCAAGTTGGCAGAACCATCCATACCCAAAGTTAAACGTTTCAAATGCTGGTTATCTAGGTATGGGTTCAGCACATGGAGACAGCTAAGAGTTTTGGGCACAAACGCCTGGTAGATGGTGCAGGCCTTGTAGTCGTGCGACCTAACTAAACAAAACAGACAGTGACTGTGGGCGTCCTTGTGAGGTACCTGATGGCCGCACTTACACCTGCCCTTTCTGGATGACATGAAGCATTAGAAATAACAAAAAAATTACTGAAAAGGTTCCCCCAAAGGGGCACTTACCTGATTTCCATAGAATCAGACGGGCCAGGAAGGCAGAGCACCTGACATTCAACTGGAGGCTGAGAAGTTCTGAGGACTGGTGCATGCAGGCATCACTTTTATGGCTCACGCTCTGCTAGCCATATCAGACATGCACCACACAGTGACTGAAATCTTTTGTATACTGTCCAGACGTTCGGGTAGCAAGAGGAATAAACCCATAGGTACTCAATACTGCACCATATGAATAGGACATAATTCTTGAACAGAAACCTTTCCCTCTTAAGGTTTGAGGAACCTTTTTAATGGAGCCTTGTTGTCAAAAAAGAAGCTTTAAGAAGAGGGGCAACCGCTCTCTGGGGAGGGTGTTGGTTGAGGAATGTCCAAGAAGGTGGGGGTGTAGTGCCAAACCCGGAAGTATAGAATTGTTGTGTAAGAACTTGCCATAACCTTGGATGTCCTTCTCTTCCATGTTGCAGTATTCATATCAGGAGGGAGTTGTTTACTGCAGTGCCACCGTCCGGCCAGTACACCAAAGTCTTTGTTACAGGAGGGTGCTTGTGACGTCCCTTACCAGGGCCATAAACAGACATGGGGTAGAAAAGTAACTTCTGCAGGCACCCTCATCAGAATGATTTGCCGCATACAGTAGAGCTCCTGTGGGTTTAAATGTGGGTCCTACTTGGAGACCCTTAGACTTGCATGTAGGCCAGACACAGGGTAGTAGGTAGGCTGTGTTGAGCGTGGAGACTGGGGACAGGAATGACTGTCCCCACAGGTAGGCCATGGTGTGATAGTTAGGGAAGAGAGAGAGGGGTAGGTGGTTGGGACTGAATAATGCAAAATGGAAGAGGACATCTAAGGTTATGGTAAGTTCTTACACAACTATTCTATGTCCTTCTATTCCCATATTGCAGTATTCATAACAGTAGGGACAGTACCAGAGCTTTAGGCATGAAACTGGGTGGAAGAGTGGCTTCCTTGGTCAACCGGGCCTTGGAGGATTGACCTGGCAAATCCTGCTCTTGCTCCGGAGGCAATGTCCAGCTTGTAGTGCTTGGTGAAGGTATGGACCGAAGTCGAAGTGGCTGCTTCTAAGACGAAGAAGTCAATGCCTTCGAGAAAGGCAGAAGAGGAAGGAGCTGCCCTGGCAGAGTGAGGTTTAACATGGCCCTGCAAGGATTTTACATGATGGGAACCCCCCCCCCCCCAAACTGTGGAATAGACTGCCCATACATGTCAAGCAGAGCGCCATTTTGGCCCTCTTCAAAAGGGACCTTGACAATGGATGGGAGATAGGAAATTCACCCCGGGGATCATGTCAGTACCCCTGATAGACAGGTTGTAGGGAGGTAAATATTGTGGGAAGAAATAGCCAGGGAATTGTTATGGCTAGGCTTGTATAGGCCCTCGGGCAGATAGCCTAGTACCAACCTATGAACAAGGTGATGGATTTAGAGACCCATGAGGAAATGGTCTGTTTGGAGACTGCCTTTCCTAGGGTTCTGGGATGGAAGGAGATGAATAATTGGTCAAATTTTCTAACAGATTTGGTTTTGTTCAAGTAGTACCAGAGTTGCCTGTGTACATCCAAGGAATAAAGAGTCCTCTCCGAGGAGTTTTGTGGATGAGGGTAAAAAACTGGTATGTTAACAGTTTGATTGAATGACGGTTCATTAACTACCTTGGGCATGAAGCAAGGGTTGGTCCAGAGAGCAACTCTGTCCTTCTGGAAAACCAGATAAGGAGATGTACCCATAAGGGCTTGCCTCTCTGAAACCCTCCTGGTGGAGGAGGGTAGGGCCACTAGCAGAACTGCTTTCAGGGAAAAGTACAGTTTTGTACCTACCATAAATGTAGATGTTCGAAGATCCACATTGCTGCAGTCCTAACACTTGGGTAGTCCGCTGTCCCAGTCGGCCCGAATACCAAAGTATATGGCTGACGTCGGTCAAGGCGCATTAGTCTGACGTCAGGACGTCAGGGTACAAATGCGCATGACCGACGTCATATCCTCAGTCTTTTCTTGCCCCAGATGTCAGAAGACCCTAAAAAGATAAGGCTAAAACCAAAAAACACCACACACTCCTGCACCAAATATATACAATATATACAAATTTACAAGAGTATAACCTCACCCACACAACCACCCCTAAACACAGAGGGGAAGGAGGGATGGTAAATTGGACTGCAGCAATGTGGATCTTCGAACATCTACATTTATGGTAGGTACAAAACTGTACTATGTTCTTCATACCACATTGCTGCAGTCCTAACACTTGGGTAGAATCCCAAAGCAGAGGTAAGGGAGGCTGGCAAATCATAAGGAAGCAGGAGCTGACAACATGCCCTGCAAAATAGCCGTGGCAAAACCAGCCCTAGATTTAGAGTAGAGAGGAAGGCGGTAATGCTTAGAGAAAGTATGCACTGAACTCCAAGTAGCTGCCTCCAAAATATCCTTAGTTGCCACCCCCCCTTAGAAATGCTGTTGAAGTGGCAGTAGCCCTAGTGGAATGAGGCCTAATCCCAGCTGGAATCTCCTTGCCATGATGGGAATAACAAAATGCAATGCAAAACCCAATCCACTTAGAAATAGTTTGTTTTGACACAGGCTTGCCCTGAGAACTCAAAGCAAAAGAAACAAACAACTGCTGAGACTGCCTAAAATCCTTAGTCCTGCTTAAATAATAACGCAACTGCCTGTGTACATCTAAAGTGTGCAAAATCTTTTCCCCCTTATTTTGGGGATCTGCATAAAAGGTAGGCAAATGAATAGTTTGGTTTAAATCCACACTAGAAACCACTTTAGGCATAAAGGAAGGATTAGTACGTAAAGATACCCTATCCTTATGAAAAATCAGGAAAGGCTCAACCGCCATAAGGGCCTGCAATTCAGACACCCTTCTTGCAGATGTAATGGCTAACAAAAAAGCAGTCTTCCATGACAAATATTTAAATTCAGCAGTAGCTGCAGGCTCAAAAGGTTGTAGAGTGAGTTTCTCCAACACAAAATTGAGGTCCCAAGCAGGAGTAGGAGCTCTACGTGGGGGTCTTATATTCTTTGCCCCTCTAAAAAATTGCTTGAACAAAGGATGAGAAAACAATGGTGGGTCACAATCATAGTGAGCTGAAATTGCTGCAGCATGAATCTTAATGGAAGAGAAAGACAAACCTTTGTCCAATAACTCAGTAAGATATTGAAGAGCCACACTCAAATTTGGCTCAGAAACATCCAAATCCTTTGCTGCACACCAAAATAAAAATCTCTTCCATTTTCCTGCGTACACTTTCCTTGTACTAGGTCTTCTGGCTTCCATAATCACATTCAAAACTTGTTGAGGAAGCTGAGACCTGCTATGGTTCAAAACAGAATATGCCAAGCTGTTAGATGAACAGAGTGAAGCTTGACATTGAGCAGATGCCCGTCCTTCTGAGACAATAGGTGTGGAATCAAAGGTAAGGGCCATGGAGGCTTCCTTACCAGACTCCTCAGCAATGGGTACCAGTGCTGCCGAGGCCAATCTGGAGCTATTAAAATCATCCTTGGCTTGTCTTGTCTGACCTTTAGAAGTACCTTTGGGAGGAGAGGCAGAGGTGGAAAGGCATACACATGAAGATTTTTCCAACTGAAAGAAAGAGCATCCACTTTCCAGGCTGTGTGATGAAACCTTTTCGTGCAAAACTTTGGCAGCTGGTGGTTTAGTGGAGAAGCGAACAGATCTATGTCTGGAGTTCCCCATGACACTGTCAATGTCTGAAATACATGAAGATCCAGTTTCCACTCGTGGGGATCCATGATTTGCCTGCTTAACACATCTGCTAAGGAGTTCTGTGCTCCTGGCAGAAACCTTGCTTGAAGATTCAGCTGCAAGCTTAACGCAGTCTCCCACAAAATCATTGCTTGCCTGCATAGAGGATAAGAATGTGTTCCCCCTTGTTTGTTGATGTACCACATGACAGTTGTGTTGTCTGTTAGAATCAACACCTGCCCTGGAAGAAGTAAATCCTTGAAAGCCAGTAATGCAAACTGGACTGCTAACATCTCCTTCATGTTGATATGTAGATGCTGCAGTCTGGCAGGCCACTTGTCTTGTATCCACTTTCCATTCAGATGAGCTCCCCAAGCTGTGTCTGAGGCATCTGTCGTTAGAATCTGACTCGCCTCTGGCCGGGTCACAGAGAGTCCCTTGTTTAGGTGACATTCCTGAGCCCACCACAAAAATTCCTTTTGAATGCAAGGTATTATTTGAATGACAGTGTCCAAATCCTGGCAGTGCTGTGTCCATACATTTTTGAGATACCATTGTAGCTTCCTCATATGCAGTTTGGCATTGGGAAGTACCAGAATACAAGATGCCATGAACCCTAAGGCTTGAAGGACTGTCCTTGCAGTCAGCCCGGACTGATGAGATAGTTGATGGAAGTAAAGAGAAAGATTCTTTTGTTTGTCCGGGGTTAAAAAGGCCATCTGGGTTGCTGTATTCAGTCTCACACCCAGAAAGCACATGTCTTGAGAGGGTACTAGACTGGACTTTATTTCGCTCACAGAATACCCTAGGCATCTTAGCACTGCTATCACATATTCCAAATGCTGAAGAAGCACGTCTCTTCCTTGAGCCAGAATCAGGCAATCGTCCAAATAAGGATAGATTTGTATTCCTTTTAGCCTGAACAAAGCTATCACTGGAGCCAGAACCTTTGTGAATACTCTGGGCAGTAGATAAGCCAAAGGGCAATGCAGAGAACTGATAATGGGAATTCCCAGCTCGAAACGCAGATACTTCCTGCAAATTAGTCTGATAGGAACATGAAGGTAAGCTTCCTTGAGATCCAAAGTTACCATCCAGTGATCTTTGCCCAGCAGAGGTAAAAGCTGTTGTAACGTCAACATTTTGAACTTGGGAATGTCCAGATAAGTGTTGAGGATAGACAGATCCAAAATTGGTCTCCAAGTGTTCCCCTTTTTGGTACTAGGAACAGGCGAGAATAAAATCCTAGGCCCCTTTCTGGCACAGGAACCGCTGAATGGCCCCTATTTGGAGCAACAGAGAAATTTGCTTGTGAGCCTCTTTCCTTTGTTGAGGAGGAATGTCTGGCATGCCTTTGAAAGGAGGCAAGGTATGGAAATAAAACCTGTAACCGTGGTGAATGATATCCAATACCCATCTGTCTTGGGTAATTAAACTCCAGTTTTCTTTGAAAAGTGCCAACCTTCCTCCCAAAGGTGCTGCCAGACGAGAAGATTCTGGCAGCTGAAAAGGCAGGTCATTGTGTCTGTTTACGAAAGGACTGACCCCTGCCCTCACCAGAAGACTGAGCAGGTGAACTCCTGTTCTAGGCCTAAAAGAACCTTGAGCTCTGCCTCTACCACGCCTAGACCTACCCCTAGACTGGGAATCATAAGCAGGATATGTCCACCCCTTGGTAGGCCAATTTCTACTAAACTTCGGAGGCTGAACCTGCAAAAAATCTTTAACAGTCTGCATAGACTTAGCCTGGTCTTCCATTTTCTTTAGAACTGCTTCCACAGGCGAACCAAACACATCAGATTGTAAAGGAGCATCTAAAATCCTTGTTTTCACATGCTCAGCTAAATTCTGATCCCTCAACCAGGCGTGCCTGCGAAGAACCGAACCAGTGGCAGCCACCCTCGAAGAGGCCTGCACAGCATCAAAACCACATTGCAAAGAATGCTTACCCACCTGTTCAGAAACATGAACTAAATCCTGCAACTCTTTACATTCAATACCTTCCGCCAAAGCATCTACCTTAGACTTTAATTGTGAAAGGAGATAATTTTGGTATTTCAACATGTGAAACTGGCAATTCAAAGCTTTCATGGCCAAAGTGGAAGAAGTATACACTTTCTTTCCCCATCTATCCAAAGCCCTAGCCTCTTTATCTGGAGGAACAGGATTTTTAACAACAGAAGCCTTAACACCTTTAGGCCCCTGTGAAACAGTTTCTGGGTCTGTCCTAGGACTCTTAAAAAGATACTTATGAGCTTCAGGCACCCTATAATATCTATCCGGTTTAACTGGAGCAGGAGGCAAAGAGTCAGGGTTCAGAGAAGCCTCTGCAAAAACATCCTCTACCACATCTAGAACAGGAGGTATAGCTAAAGGCCTATGCTGGGGTAGAAACAAAAATTCCCTAAGCCTTTTCCTGGAATCAGAGAAATCCTGACCTTCCCATTTAAAATGCTCCCTCATGGAATGAAGAGTCTCTGAAAATGAAAAATCCTCAGGAGGAGAAGCAGAAGGAGTAGAATCATCTACATCAGAATCAGAGTAAGGGAATACTCCTGCAAGTCTTCAGCCGAAGACTCAGAAGCATCCGAACACTGCTCAAAACTCCCAAGCTCAGGTTCCACCCTAGGCCTCTTATCAGGAGGGGCATAGAACCTCTAATCATTGTAATCAAATCTTCTGCCATCTTAAGCATATGCTTCTTAGGTACAGACCCTGAAGAACTAGGGGTAACTCCTGAAACAAAACCTGGCCTGCCCCTGGGAGAAGCCTTGGAAACAGCAGGGGAGGGCCTAACCACCTTAGGAAGGGAGGGAAGAACAGCTACCTGAGAAGCCCCTTCCGCCTGGCCTACCTCCTGAGAGGTCACATCTTGCAGTAATAAAGTCTCTCCCTGGGATTCCAAAGAAATTTCTGGCTGAACCCCTGGCTCCACCGAGCCCTCTAAAGAACCGACTCCGGGACGGACGGTTCTTCCAGCCTAGGCTTTGCTGTTTTGTCCTAGCGCTTTTTGGAAGCGGCGTCGGAGCATCCGACGGCATTTTATAATTACACCGCTTCCCAAAAACTAACCTGGCACAATCTAATCTTCTCTTTATAGTGCGTTTGTTAAATCTAGCACAAGAGCGACAGCCAACAACGTCATGCTCAGGCCCTAAGCAAGGTATACACAAGGTATGGTAATCCCTATGAGGTATCTGTTTCCCACAAGAAATACAGTTATTCACTTTTTCTGACATCCGGTAAAATACTGAGGCAAGAGAAAAACAAAATAATCCCCAACGGGGTACTTAGCCAACTTGGATTCGGTCTGAAACTCCGACTTCGGAAAATCTCAGAACGCCAACCTGCACTTGCAAAACTGCTTCTGCATCGGACCATGCGGCAAAAAAGACTGAGGATATGACGTCGGTCATGCGCATTTGTACCCTGACGTCCTGACGTCAGACTAATGCGCCTTGACCGACGTCAGCCATATACTTTGGTATTCGGGCCGACTGGGACAGCGGACTACCCAAGTGTTAGGACTGCAGCAATGTGGTATGAAGAACATCTGAGTGAGCTGGTTCAAAAGGAGGTAGTTCTTCTAATACGAAACTGAAGTCCCAAGGAGGGGGGGCACGTCTCCTGGGGAGTCTGACATGGACTCCTTTCAGAAACAGCTCGACTCCTAGTCTGGATGCCAGAGGAGGTGAAATGGGCAGACAAGCAGAAATGGTAGATGTGGACTTTGACGGAAGAGTAAGTTAGTCCTGAGCGGAGTAGCTCACACAAATAGGATAGGACCATTGGTATAGGAATAAGAAGTGGGTCCCGAGATTTTCTTTGACACCACTTAGAGAATCTGCGCCATTTTGCTACATAGTTTCTCCTAGTACTAGGTTTTCCAGCCTCCTGCAGAACAGAGCAAGTCCTCTGCATACAGGTGTTTGTAAGGGATTAGAACCCTATTGCCCACAAGGTCAATTTCAGGTTGTTCCCCTGTGGGTGGACTAGGGATCCTTTGTCCTGTGTGAGGAGGTCTAATTGGTGGGGTAACTGGTGGCGATTGGCCAGTAAGTGTAGGAGGGGAAACCAATGCTGTCTTGGCCAAAATGGAGTCACCAGTAGAATTCTGGGTTTGTCCTTCTGAATTTTCAGAAGGACTTTCTGAATTAGTGTTGAAGGAGGGAAGGTGTAAAGGTGCATTCCCTCCCAAGAAAAAGAGAATGCACCCACTTTCCAAGCATATGCAGAAGTTGGGCATCTATTTGTTCTGAGGGGAGGTAAAGTGATCGGCTTGTGGAATACCCCACCTGTGTATCAGGTCCAAGAAAACCTCTCTGTGAAGCATCCATTTATGAGGGGGGGCTGAGGTTCTGTTGAGTTTGTCTGCCATAACATTCTCTGCTGAGGGGATGTCCACTGCTACAAGGTGGACCTGGACAGAAGATGCTAAGCTCCAAATCTGGATGGCCAGGCAGCATAGGAGGTAGGACCTTGCTCCCCCTTGCTTGTTGATGTACCACAGGACCATATCGTCTGTGATCACTTTCAGGGTTCCAGGCAGGAGGGTAGATTGGAAGGTTAGAAAAGCTAGTAATAATGCCATTTCCTTGATGTTGATGTGGTCCTTTTGTCTTATAGGGGACCATTTTGCCTTGTACTGAAAAATGTTTCTGGTCTGTTAGGAGCACTGCGCCCCACTCCAGGTCTGACATCTGTGGAGAGCTGTTGTTGGGGGGCTGGAACCATAGGTGGGTTCCTAGGTTGAGGTGCAGTGCTGACACACACCACTGTATTTCCTTTTGTAGGCACAGAAGGGGAAGGGAGAGTCCATGGGTTGAGAATGTTGGCTCCATAGGTTCTTTTTAGGACCCACTGGATTTTGTGCACGTGGAGTCTTGCCAGAGGTAACATGGGTATCAGAGATGCCATATGGCCTAACATTTTCAGGAATTCTCGAGCTGTCAGGGAGGAGTGGGTGAGGATCTGTGTAAAGTATAGACAAAGGTCTTTGATCCACTGGCCTGGGATGAAGGCTTTCATGCTGTCTGTTCTGATCCTGCATCCCAAGAAAACCATGTCCTGGGAGGGGTCAGATGAGATATTTCTAGATTTAGGGTGAACGTTAGTTGAATGAGGGTGGAAGACCCCCTGATGTAGGTGAAGTTGAAGTACTTGGCAGCCCTGAAGAAAGATGAGCAGGTCATCATGGTATGGTTATATCTGTATAGCCAGAGTCCTACAGTGAGCAATGAAGGGGGTTAGGCACTTTGTGAACACTCGAGGGACAGTGGAGAGACCAAAGGGCAAGGCAGAGAATTTAAAATTGCAGGAGCCTATAGCAAAGCAGAGGTACTTCCTGTAAGTGGGGTGGATAGGAATGTGGAGGTTGGCATCCTTCAAATCCAGGGCTACCATGAATGCTTGTGGGGTTATGAGTGGTAATAGAAGGGGTAAGTTAATCAATGGGAACTCTGAGGAAGAGGTTTAGGAAGGACAAGTCTAGAATTGGCCTCCAAGGGCCATCTTTCCTTGATACAAGAAACATCCTGCAGTAAAAGCCTGTGTTTCTTTGTGGGGCGGGTACCTGTTCCATGGTACCCCGAGTTAGGAGATGCTGAATGATGGTTGGAAAAAGGTGGGTTTGGTTTATTTGGAGGTTATGGAGTACCTTGGAAAGGTGGAAGCATCCACCAAGGCATGAAATATCCTCTCTGAATGATAGAGAGGACCCACTGGTCTACTGTGATTATCCACCAAGAGGGTAGGGAAAGAGTGAGAAGAAGGGATAAGAGTGTGTTTGGGCCTAAAGGAGGTGAGTCACAGTGGAGGTGGTCTGGACTGGTCAGACTCCGAACGGATGTAGAGAAGCTGGTGGGAAACCTGGGAGTAGAATTTTTCCTGGGTTGTCTACGTCCCTTAGATGGACATGTGTGAAAAGACTGTCCTCTAACAAAGGAGGGCTTCTGTGGGTAGTTTCTATGTTATCTAGGAATAATGGATACCAGAAAATTTTTAAATTTTGTAGTTCCGTTCTCTTTTCTTGAAAGGGATTTGAGAAGCTCAACAGAAGCCTGTCCAAAAAAGGCCTTAGTGTCTAAGGGTGCATCCAGTAACTTTGTACATCCATGGGAGAGGTTGAAGCCTTACCTAGGAGCACAGCCTTAGAACCGATCCTGATGCAGCTGATTTAGATGAAGCTTCCACAGTATCATAACTGCACTTAATGGAGTGCCTTGTTACTTGGAATGCTGTGGAAAGCAGTGAGCTGTGCTTTCATGGGAGAATCCGGCACCTCAGCCAGGAGGGTAGAGGCTTTGGATAGGGTATCTAGGACATACCTAGCCATACGTGTTTGAAAGTTGAGGGCCCTTATAGCCAGAGTAGAAGAGGTATACACTTTCTTCTCTAGTCTGTCCATGAATTTGCTGTCTTAATCCGTTGGGTAAAGAGCAGTAGAAAGTAACTGTCAAATTTTTGTCAGCAGAGACAGCTATAACATCTGGGTCTGCTGGAGGATTACTAAAGAGGAAATGGGTGTCTTGGGGGACCTTATAAAAATGGTCTGGGCATTTGGAGGCTGGTGGCTGTGAGTCAGAAGACTGAGAAGCAGCTAAAAAAAGCATCCTGAAAGGCAGGTAATAAGGGGGGACAGGAGAAGGTGGATGGTTGTTCCATTTGAAAAAAGTCAAATTACCTTTTCTTGGAATCAGAAACCTCAGATGCCTGCCACTTAAGTGTTTCCTCATGAGAGAAATAGTGTCCCCAAATGTCAATTCTTCTCCCGGGGTCTCAGGAGAAAAGTACAGTTGAGTACACTTACCATAAATGTAGATGTTAGAATGTATTCACTGTTGCAGTCATTAAAAAGTACAGTTTTGTACCTACCATAAATGTAGATGTCCGAACTGGATAGCATCTGCAGTCATAACAACTGGGTTGTCCTGTCGTCAGGCAGCCCTTCAGTCGGCCGGATTCCAAAGTCCGGGTCCGGCTTCGGCTGATGTCGCACTTCACCCGACGTCATCTCTGTTGGTCTTTGGGTATAAAAGCATCAGCCGACGCCATTTTCCTCAGTGTTTCTTGCCCCAGATGCCAGTAGCCCTCTTGAAGACTAAAATTTGGATAGATGCCAATGTTTCCAAAAAGATAGAGGTAAACACAAAAATAAGCATGTATGTACATATATACAAACAAATACACCATAAAAGACTCCCCACCAGCTAGCTATTAGGAGGGTAAACACCCTAGGAGTACCACAGAGGGAAGGAGGGAGGGTAATCCTGACTGCAGATGCTATCCAGTTCGGACATCTACATTTATGGTAGGTACAAAACTGTACTATGTCCTTCATGGATGCATCTGCAGTCATAACAACTGGGTAGAATACCATAGCCAACTAGGGAGGAGGATAAAAGTAGATTATGGTGTGTTTAGGATCCCTTGCAGTACAGCAGTGGCAAACCCTGCTCGGGATCTGGAATATAGAGGCAAATTATAATGCTTGGCAAATGTATGCACGGAGGTCCAAGTAGCCGCCTCAATAATGTCTTTGGTTGCCACTCCTCGTAAGAAGGCTGTGGTAGTGGCTGTTGCCCTTGTAGAATGAGGTCTTATGTTCTGTGGAATTGGTTTTCCATGGAAGGAGTAACAGAATCGTATGCAATTTCCTATCCATTTGGAGATTGTCTGTTTGGAAATAGCTTTTCCTTCCCTTCCTGTTGCATAGGCTACAAAAGTTGGTCAGTCTTTCTGCTACTTTTGTTCTGTCCAAGTAGTAGCGTAGCTGTCTATGTACATCCAAGGTATGCAGTATTCTTTCCCTCTGTTTTGTGGGTTGGGAAAGAAGGTAGGTAGGTGGATTGCCTGGTTTAAAGACACTCTGGATACCACCTTAGGCATAAATGTAGGATTAGTCCTCATGGACACTCTATCTTGGTGGAAGATTAGGAAGGGTTGCACTGCCATTAAGGCCTGTAGTTCTGAAACCCTCCTTGCTGAAGTAATTGCCAGTAGGAAAGCAGTTTTCCATGACAGGTGTTGTAGGTCTGCTGTTGCTGCTGGTTCAAAGGGTGATAGTGTCAACTTTTCTAGCACAAAGTTTAAGTCCCAAGCTGGTAATGGTGGTTTCCTTGGAGGTTTTACATTCTTGATTCCTCTGAGGAATTGCCTGAGCAAAGGGTGCGAAAAACAGGTGGATCAAAGCTGTATTCTGCTGAAATAGCTGATGCATGTATCTTGATGGAGGAGTAGGACAGGCCTGAATGAAGAAGTTCGGCCAGATACTCCAGAATGTTAGGCATATCTATGTTTGACACATCTTTTCCTCTTTCAGTACTCCAAATGACAAACCTTTTCCATTTTCCAGCATAGTTCCTTCTTGTTGAAGGTCTGCGTGCTTCAAGAATAATGTCTTTAACTCTTTGGGAAAGTTCTGGATTAGCTGCTGCTATGTGATGTTCCATGCAGTCAGTTACAACGTTTTTAGGTTTGGATGTATGATGCTGTAGTTGTTCTGAGTTAACATCAAAGGCATCAGGGGTATTGGCCACATATTGTTCCGAGACATGCTCCTCAGCAGTGGGTACCAGTGTTGTCTTGGCCAGTTTGGAGCTATCAGGATTATCCTTGGACGTTCTTCCTTGATTTTTAGTAGTACTTTGTGTATATCAAGGGAAGAGGTGGGAATGCATATGCTGTTAGGCCTTTCCAGCTGAAGGAGAGCGAATCCACTTTCCATGCTAGTGGGTGGAATGTCCTTGTGCAGAATTTTTTGAGCTGGTGATTGAGAGGTGATGCGAATAGATCTATCTGAGGCATTACCCATTTCTTTGAGATGGTCTTGAAGATGTCCAGGTGCAGCTTCCATTCGTGGGCATCCGATGTGGTTCTGCTTAATATGTCTGCTAGAGTATTTTCTTTTCCCGGTACAAATATTGCCTGTAACTGGATGTTGTAGCTGAGTGCCAGGGTCCACAGCTCCAAAGTCATTCTGCATAGGGGGTATGAATGAGTGCCTCCCTGTTTGTTGATGTACCACATGACTGTGGTGTTGTCTGTCCTTATCATCAACTGGCCCTCTTTGAGAAATGGTCTGAACTTTTGGATTGCCAGTTTTACTGCCAGCATTTCTTTTAGGTTGATGTGCAGGTGAAGTTGATCCTGTGTCCACAATCCTTGCACGCATTTGTCCAGCATGTGGGCCCCCATCCTAGGTCTGAAGCGCCTGTTGTGATGGTCTGGCTTGCTTGACATCTGCGAAAGGGTAGGCCTGGGTTTGACTGGCATGCCTGAGCCCACCATAGGAACTCCTGTTTTAAGCATGGAATTAGTGGGATTTCTGTTTCTAGGCTGTGTCTGTGTTGGGACCATAAATTCTTTAGGTACCACTGTAGTTTTCTCATATGTAGTCTGGCAAATGGGACCAAGATTATGCATGATGCCATGAAGCCCAAGGCCTGCAGTACTTTTCTTGCTGTTAACTTGTTCAGTTTTGTTAGTGCCAAGAAGTAAAGAGGGAGTTCTTTTTGTTTTTCTGTAGTTAGGAATGCCATTTGTTTTACTGTGCCCAATTCCGCGCCCAAGAATGTCCTTGTTTGGGATGGTATCAGCCTTGACTTTTGTAAATTGACTGTGTATCCCAGTGCTTGTAGCAAGTAAATGACCCTTTGTAAATCTGTTGTCAGCTTGCTTTTGTTGTCCCCTTGTAGCAGGCAGTCGTCCAGGTATGGGTAAATTTGAATTCCCTGTAGTCTGCAATGGGCGATTACTGATGCCAGGCATTTTGTGAATACTCTGGGCAGTAGATAAGCCAAAGGGCAATGCTGAGAATTGATAGTGCTCTGATCCTGCAAGAAATCTGAGGTATCTTCTGCAGATTGGTCGAATGGGGACGTGCAGGTATGCCTCCTTGAGATCTAGAGTTACCAGCCAACACTCCTTGCCCAGCATGGGAAGAAGTTGCTGTAGGGTCAGCATTTTGAATTTTGGGACAATGATGTATGTATTTAAGGTGGACAGGTCGAGAATTGGTCTCCAACTTTTTCCTTTCTTGGAACTAGGAATAGTCTGGAGTAGAACCCCTTTCCTTGCTCTGCTGTTGGCACTCTTTCCACAGCTCTCATGTTTGCTAACTCCATTATCTGTTGTAGAGCCTCTGTTTTTTGATTTGGAGGTAGATTTGGCATTCCTCTTTTGACTGGTAAAGTGTGGAAGTGGAACCGGTAACCTTGATCTATGGTTCGTAAAATCCACTTGTCTTTTGTTATGTAGTGCCAGTTCTTTGAAAATAAGGTTAACTTTCCGCCTAGAGGAGCTGCTATTTGTTCCCTGGTAGGCGGATTTAGGGTTAAGTCACTGTGGTTGTGTTGATGTAGTGGCAGTGGTTGTGTCTGTGTCTCTGTTACCTTGCCACTGTCGTCCTCTAGGCACCTCCTCTGGATTGGTTTCTGCCTCTGGAACGTCTATTCCTGCCCCTTTGAGATCTTGTGGAGTCAGGAAAGGACCAATTTTTGGCAGGCCAGTTCCTGCTAAACCTTGGGGGTTGAACCTGCAAGAAATCTTTAACCGTTTGAACAGATTTTGCCTTTTCTTCCATTTTCTTCATAACCTGCTGGGCAGGTGTACCAAACAAACTTGTCTTATCCATAGGAGCATCTAGCAACTTAGCTTTAACATGATCCGGTAAAGCTTGCTCCTTTAGCCATGCATGCCTTCTTATCACTGTGCCAGTCATGGCTGATCTAAATGAAGCCTCCAGTGCATCATAGCCACATTTTAAGGAATGGTTACTAACCTGTTGTATGTTATTTACCATTTCTAATACATATTTCTTATCAAGAGATTCATCAGTGGTTAGCTTTTTGTTAACTGATCAAGCATAAACTCTTGGTATTGTATCATGTGAAACTGACAGTTTAAAGCTCTAGCTGAGAGAGTAGCTGAAGTGTAGACCTTTTACCCCATCTGTCTAATGACCTTGCTTCCCTTTCAGAAGGAATAGGGTTTTTAGCTATGGTCGGCTACTGCCTTGGGACCCTGGGATATAGTTTCGGGTCTGCAAGTGGGGCCTTGTAAAGGTGGTGATGAGTATCTGGTACCCTGTAAAATCTGTCTGGTTTGGCAGGGGCTGGGGTAAAGAATCTGGAGCGGAGCAGACATCATTGAAAGCATCATCCACCACAGAGAGAACAGGAGGTATAGCTAAGGGCCTGTGCTGTGGAAGGTGCAGAAAGGTCCTAAGTCTTTTCTGGAGTCTGAAAATCCTGTTGCTGCCATTGGAACTGCTCTCATGGCATGTAAGGTTTCCCCAAAGGAGAATTCTTCTGGTGGGAAGCAGCTGGAATGGATTCTTCAGCATCAGAATCTTCAAAATTGGAGAAAGGAGCCTCTGGCTGGTCAGTTATGTCTGATTCATCAGCAGAATCATCAGAGGACACTGGCTCAGGGGCTCTGCCCTAGGTCTCTTCTCTGGGGGCTGAGAGGCCCTGTCTGGGTGAGATTGAGATCCTCTAATTAATGAAATTAAATCTTCTGCCAAAGTAAGCATTTGAGAACTAGAAGAGGGCCTGGTTGTGGGGGTTTAACAGGCACTGTTTTAGTAGTCTTGGCTGCTTTAGCCCTGGCGAAGGCCTTAATGGACATGGCTGCTGGAGGCCTAGCAGCACCACGTGCTGGGGTAGAGACATCCAAGGGAATGGTGTCTGATAAGTCAGTGGCAACCACCGTAGTGGATAAAATTTCTGAGGCCGATTCAAGAGTGGTAGCAGGGGCCTCAGTTGTAGAGATAGATTCAGCTGTACTTTGATCAGTTTTCTCGGTTTCGCCGAAACAGAGACACTCATGATTTGCTTAACCATGGTTTCGGCGAAACCGCGGACCGCGAAGTGTCGGTCTTTATCTTTGCGTTTTTGGCAGATTGGGTAGTCGGAGGATCCGACGGCATAATGTACGCAAAATCAGAACTGAAAACTGTTCTGCAAACTCCGACCGACGCCTTAGCGTTCGTCGGTTGCAAGAAGCACAGGCCGAACAGGCTGCTACGTCGTGGGCTGGGCCTAAACAAGGCAGACAATAAGAGTGGAAATGTTTATGAGGTATTTGTTTCCCACAGGTTAAACAATTATTAACTTTTTCTGACATCGGCTGAGGCAAGAAAGAGTCCCCAACGGGGTACTTAGCTTTAGAAGTCTTGGTAGTATTCGGTAGAAGTAATCTCTGGATCCGACCGACCGGCACTTGCGAACAGCTTCTGCTTCGGGCGCCACGCGGCAAGAAAGACTGAGGAAAATGGCGTCGGCTGATGCGTTTATACCCAAAGACCAACAGAGATGACGTCGGGTGAAGTGCGACATCAGCCGAAGCCGGACCCGGACTTTGGAATCCGGCCGACTGAAGGGCTGCCTGACGACAGGACAACCCAGTTGTTATGACTGCAGATGCATCCATGAAGGACATCATTGGTTATCCTGCCAAGGGTAGCCCTCAGTCTGCCCGAATACCAGAGTCTTAGTATTTCTGCATTGGCTGCTGTCGCTATAGGACTGATGTCAGGTCATCACGGGTATAAATACAGGCAGCAGACACCATTACATCAGTTTTTCTTGCCCCAAATGTCAGGAGCCCCCAAATGTTTTGGACAAAACGGTAGTCGGAGTCTCCGACGACATTTTATAATCAAAAGCTTTACCAAAAAAGTGCTGGGCGAACTCCGCCTGATGCTTAATAGTGCGTTTATTGAAAGTAGCGCAAAAGCGACAGCCCCAGACGTCGTGGTCTGGGTCTAAACAAGGTATGCAGAGGTAATGGAACTCCTTATGCGGTATTTGTTTCCCACAAGAAATACAATTGTTAACTTTGTCTGACATTGGTCAGAGGCAAGAAAAGTTTCCCCAACGGGGTACTTAGCTTTAAAGACGACTTCGGTTTCCAAATTTTTGTAATTTCAGGAACTGGCCGACCGGCAATTGCCAACTGCTTCTGCTTCGGGCACCGCGCGGCAAAAAAGACTGAAGACAATGGCGTCGGCTGTGTCTTATATACCCCTGTCGCACTGACGTCAGGAAAGAAAGCGACCACAACCGACGCCGGACCTAGACTTTGGAATTCGGCCGACCGAGGACCCGCCTGACGGCAGAGAACCCATCTGTGATTACTGCAGCTGTATGCACGATGAACATCCAAGACAGCAACAGTGAATACACTAAGATCTACATTTATGGTACGTGTACACAACTGTACTATGTTCTTCATGTTTCACTGTTGCAGTCATCACACTTGGGTTGATTCCCAAAGCTGAAGAAAGTACAGTTGTGTACACTTACCATAAATGTAGATGTTAGAGTGTATTCACTGTTGCAGTCATTACATTTGGGTTATCTGCTTGCAGTAGCCCTCAGTCTGCCTGATTAACAGTGTCTTGGGTCCTGCGTCGGATGCTGTCCCTTCTTCCATGACTTCAGGTCATCAGGGGGTATAAAACATGCAGCCGATGCCATTACAACAGTTCTTCTTGCCCCAGATGTCAGGTGTCCCCCTAATGAGAAGCAATTAAATCTATAATTACAAGGATATACCTCCAACAAAAAAGCAAATACACCAAAAATGCTTTTTGAGCATAGTAAGGGAGAGTAGAGGTATAGCCAAAAAAAGAAAGGGGGCTGGAGGGAGGGTAACCAGGACTGCAACAGTGAATACACTTGGACATCTACATTTATGTTAAGTGTACACAACTGTACCATGCTCTACGTGTTTCACTGTTGCAGTCATTACATTTGGGTAGATTCCCAAAGCTAAGGTTGGGAGGAGAAATTTAAATAGAATTAGGACCAACTATACGACCCTGTAAGACTGCAGTGGCAAAGCCAGCTCGGGATTTAGAGAAAATTGGCAAATGATAATGCTTGGTGAAACTATGTACAGAACTCCAGGTAGCAGCTTCTAGGATGTCCCTGGTAGGAATGCCCCTGAGAAAGGTTGTGGAGGTAGATGCAGCCCTGGTTGAATCCTGAGGGATAGGTTTTCCATGGTGCTTATAGCAGAAATGAATGCAGTGGCCTATCCATTTTGAAATGGTTTGCTTTGAAATAGCTTTCCCCTCTGTCCGTGCAGCAAATGCTACCAGTTCAGATTTCCTTTGAGGTTTAGTCCTGTCCAAGTAAACTCAGTTGTCTGTGCACCTCTAAGGAGTGCAGTATTAGTTCCCCTTCGTTCTGTGGGTTAGGAAAGAAGGTAGGCAAATGAATGGATTAAGAGCCACACTGGATACCACCTTGGGCATGGAGGGATTGGTTGAGGGACACCCTGTATGCATGAAAGATGATGAATGGTTCCCACTGCAATAAGGGCCTGTAATTCAGATAACCTTCTTGCAGAAGTGATTGCTAAAAGGAAAGCTGTTTTCCAGGAAAGGAATTTTAAATCTGCAGTAGCAGCTGGCTCGAAAAGAGGAAGAGTGAGTTTCTCCAAAACAAAGTTAAGGTCTCAGGCTGGAGTTGGAGCTCTCCTGGGTGGCCTTAAATTTTTGGCCCCTCTGAGGAACTGCTTGAGCAGTGGGCGAGAGAAGATGGGAGGCTCTGTGCTGTAATGAGTTGAAATGTCTGAGGCATGAATTTTGATGGAGGAAAAGGACAAGCCCTTATGAAGCATCTCAGTCAGATATTGTAGAATCTGAGGTAAATTGGGCACTGCTGCACTCATCCCTTGAGATTGATTCCAGGCACAAAATCTTTTCCATTTTGCAGCATAAGACTTTCTAGTACTAGGCCTCCTTGCCTCTAAAATGATATCAATCACTGACTTACTGAGGGATGGTAGAGGAGAGATTAGGTAATCAGCCAGACTGCTAGGTTCAGGGTTGCAGCTGAGGGTGCAGAATCTGGTTCTCCTGCTGAGACAACAGGGAAGGAGTTTGAGGCAGGTGCTTGGGCCAAACGTGACGCATTGCGCAAGAGGGGGTACCAGTGTTGGTGTGGCCAGTCTGGTGCAATTAAAATCATCCTTAGCTTGTCCTGTTTGATCTTTAGTAGTATATTGGAGAGCAGAGGCAGAGGAGGAAAGGCATAAACTGACAGTTTTTTCCAGCGGAAGGATAGAGCATCCACTTTCCAAGCTAGCTTATGGGGAATCCTTGTGCAAAATTTGTCCAATTGATGGTTCTGGGGGGAGGCAAACAGGTCTATATCTGGGCTCCCACCCTTGCTTGTTAACATGTTGAAAATCCTTGGTTCCAGTTTCCACTCGTGTGTATCCATGAGGTTTCTGCTTAGTCCGTCTGCCAGTGTATTTAGTTTTCCTGGCAGGAATTGTACTTGTAGATTCAATTGGCAGTTCAAGGCTGTGTTCCACAATGCCATAACTAGTCTGAAGAGGGGGTAAGAATGTGTACTCTTCCTGCTTGTTTAGGTACCACATGAGAGTGGCGTTGTCAGTCTTTACCATTAGTTGTCCTGGAAGAATGTGGTCCTTGAAGGCTGTCCGAGCATTCTGTACAGCTAACATTTCCTTTTGATTTATGTGCAGGTGCATGTAACTTGGGTTCCATTTGCCCTAAATGCACTTCCCTGCCAGGTGAGCCCCCCCCCATGCATATTCTGATGCGTCTGTTAAGGTTTGGGCTAAAGGGGGTAGTGTGAATGGTAGTCCCCTGTTTTGGTGGTAGGCCTCTGCCCAAATGAACTCTAGGCGTAGGCAAGGTAGGATAGGAATCACTGCTTCTAGATTCTGTGAAAGTTGACACCATAGGCTTTTGAGATACCATTGTAGTTTCCTCATATGCAGCATTGCATATGGAATTACAAGAATGCAGGAGGCCATGAACCCCGAGGCTTGCAGTATTTGCCTTGCAGACAGCTGGGTTTTTGTGGCCACTTGTTTGAAGTAGGTTGTCAAATTCATTTGTTTCTCTGGTGTGAGGAAAGCCATGTGGGAAGTTGTATTCAAACTTGCTCCCAGGAATATAATTTGTTGACAGGGTACCAGGTGTGATTTCTTTTCGTTTATGGTGTACCCCAGACAAGTCAGCACCCTCTGAACAAAGGCCAGATGATTCAAAAGCATGACCTGGCTTTCTGCCTGAATTAGACAATCGTCCAGGTATGGGTATATTTGAGTATTTCTTTGCCTGCAAAATGCAATGACTGGAGCTAGGCACTTTGTGAATACACTGGGCGCAGTAGATAAGCCAAAGGGCAGTGCAGAGAACTGATAGTGCATGTAGCCTGCTTTGAACCATAGGTATCTTCTGCAAGACTCCCTGATAGGGATGTGCAGGCATGCTTCTTTTAAGTCTAGTGTTGCCAACCATACATCTCTGCCTAGCATAGGAAGCAGCTGGTGAAGAGTCAGCAACCAGAAAGATGTTTAGAATATAAAGGTCCAGGATAGGACGCCATGCATTGCCTTTTCTGGGTAGCAGGAAAAGTCTTGAATAAAATCTTGTCCCTTTTCCTCTTCTAGTACCAAATGAATGGCCCCCATGCTTAAGAGAGAGAAAACTTGGTTTTGGGCCTCTACCCACTGATTGGGGGGTAGATCTAACCCGCTTGGTGTTGGTAACTTGTGGAAGTGAAATCTGTATCCTTGGGACACTAATCAAAACCCATTTGTCCTGCGTAATGAGCTCTCAGTTTTTGGCTTGCAGACAAATCTTTCCGCCTAATGGAGCATTCACAGTTGGTAAGTGCTTGGAAGTTTTAAAAGCAAGTCATTGAGACAGTTTTCCATAAGGGGGAGTCTTACTACTCCCAAATTTGGGTGCGGAAATCCCCCACTGCTTAGTCGTGTGTCCCCTGGGACTGATATCTAGAGCTGCTTCTGTGTCTGGGTTTGGCTTGAGAAGACCTGGAAGGGGCTGGAAAGGACCAATTCTTAGAGGGCCAATGCCTACTAAATCTAGGATGCTGAACTTGCAAGAAATCTTTAACAGTTTGCATAGATTTAGCTGTATCTTCCATCTTTTTAAGAACTTCCTCAGCTTTGTTGCCAAACAGGTGGTCCTGATTTAAGGGAGCATCCAACAGTTTAGCTTTAACATGATCAGGCAAAGATTGCTCCTAAAGCCAAGAATGCCTTCTGAGCACAGACTCAGTAACCAGCAGCCCTGCAAGAGGCCTCTAATGAATCAAATCCACATTGCAAAGTATGTTTACCAGCCTGTTCAGCAGAATGCAGTAAATCCTGTATCTTTTTTATTTTCAGCACAGTCAGGAATCATCATTTTTTGTTTAAGCAACCCAATAACATGTTGTTGATACTTTAACATATGAAACTGGCTGTTTAAAGCCCTAACAGACAAGGTTGCAGAAGTGTAAAACTTCTTACCCCATCTATCCAGCGCCCTGGAGTCTCTATCAGATGGGGTAGGATTTTTAGCAGTAGAAGCCTTAATGCCCTTGGGTCCCTATGAAATGGTCTCTGGATCCGCAATAGGATTTTTAAAAGGAAACTTGTGTGAATCAGGAACCCTGCAATATGTCAGGTTTTCTGGGAGCAGGAGGCATAGAATCAGGGGCCAAACTAGATTCTGAAAAGGCATCAACAATGTCTAGTACAGGAGGTATAGCTAAAGGCCTATGTGAGGCAGGAGTAAGAAATCCCTTAGCCTCTATTTTGAATCAGAAAAAAACTGGCTTTCACAGTGGAAATGCTCCCTTAGAGTATGTACGGTTTCACCAAAAGAAAAATCCTCTGGAGGGGAAGCAGAGGGAATAGAGTCCTCTGCATTAGAATCCTCATATGTAGAGAAGGGCAAATCCAGATAGTCAGAAGATTGATAAACAACTTCAGTCCTAGGTCTCTTAGAAGGGGGAGGTTGGCTTCCCCCGATTACAGTGATAAGATAATCAGCCTTTCTTATTTGTTTTTTAGGCAGAGGCCTGAGCATGCTGCCTGGGCGTCTGTTTCTTAGGCATGGTTTGAGATTTAAGCCTAAATGAAGGAGGCGGCATCGGTTTAATATGCAAGTCCATAGGCCTGAATACACCCTCAGAAGCTGGTGCCTGCACAGCAGCTCCGGACCCATCCAAGGTAGAGACATCCACAGGTTTCACAGTTGAAGCATCTCACGGCATATCGGACTCCGAATGGACCTCAGTAGAGGCCTGCGAATCAGAAGTAGCAGGTATCAGGGGCTGCGAAAGCACCTCACAGAGTACCAGTGAACTGGCAACTGGCTTAGGAGAAGCGCAGTTGGCAGCTTTCGACCTAGGCAGCCAGTCTTTATCTTTGCATTTTTTCGGAATCCCAGTAGTCGGATGGCTAACCGACATTTCTGGATAATTAAACAGAGAACCAAAATATTTAGAGGCAAAAATATACAGACAACAGATAGTCCGCTGACTAAATAAAGCACAAAACCGAGAGCAAAGTACATCATGGTCAGGGCCCAGGCAAAGAATACAGTACGAATGAAAATCTTTATGAGGTATTTGCTTTCCACAAGTACTGCAATTATTAAATTTTACTGACATCGGTAAGGAGCAAAAAAAAGTTTCCCCAATGGGGAACTTCCCTTTAGTTGAAGACTTCGGTTCTGAAACTCAAACGAAAATTTCAGGAGTCGGCCGACTGGTACTTGTGAACTGCTTCTGCTACCGCACAGCAAGAAAGACTGATGTAATGGAATCGGCTGCATGTTTTATACCCCTGGCAACCTGACATCATGGAAGAAGGGACAGCATCCGATGCAGGACCCAAGACTTTGTTAATCAGGTTGACTGAGGCCTACTGCAAGCAGATAACCCAAATGCAATGACTGCAACAGTGAAACACGAAGATCATTGGGTGGAGGCAGTCAAGAGGAGTTGAGGCTGGCTAGTATGCCCTTCAGGACTGCTGTTGCAAAGCACACCCTGGATTTGGAGAAAATAAGCAGGTGGTAATGCTTGGTGAAGGTATGAACAGAACTTCAAGTAGCAGCTTCCAGAATGTCCCTGGTAGGGGCTCCTCTGAGAAAGGCTGTAGAAGATGAAGTTGCCCTAGTGGAATGCGATGTTCATCGTGCTTCACTGTTGCAGTCATTACACTTGGGTTATCCGCCGGCAGGCTACCCGCAGTCGGCCCGAGTTCCAAAGTCTTGGTCCGGCGTCAGCTGCTGTCGCCTCTTCCTTGACGTCAGTGACCCAGGGGTATAAAAGATGCAACCAACGCCCATTTTCTTCAGTCTTTCTTGCTGCGCGGTGCCCGAAACAAAAGCAATTCACAAGTGCTGGTCGGCCAACTCCTGAGATTTTCGAAATTGAGTTTCAGAACCGAAGTCTTCAATAAAGCCAAGTACCCTGTTGGGGAAACTTTTTCTTGTTCCAGACCGATGTCAGTAAAAGTTAATACTTTTATTTCTTGTGGGAAGCAAATACCTCATAAGGACTTTCACTCTTACTGTATTCCTTGCCTAGGCCCTGACCACGACGTTACTAATAGTCGGTTTTGTGCTAGATTCAACAAACGCACTATTAAACGTTGGTTTGATTTTGCTTTACATTATTTTGGCCGAAGGTTTAATTACATAATGCCGTCGGAACAACCGACGATCGGAATTTATAAAAAACGCAGACACAAAGAAAAGGACAGGCATCCGAGGTCCAAAACAGACGACGAAGCCTCTTCTAGGCCAGTCGCCGGTTGTCAGTGAGGCGCTTTCGCAGCCCCTGACACCCGCTACCTCAGAGCCACAGGCCGTATCAGACAGCCACGTGGACACTCAGAGGCCTGTGGAAACTCAAGGTATTGGGCCTACGGAAACTATTCCCTCGGATGGGTCCTGAGCCGCTGAGCAGGCATCGGCTTCTGAGGGTGTTTTCAGACCTTCACAGCTTACAATTAAGCCCACTACAGCAGCCAAGGCAAAGTTAAAAACACCATTAAAGACAAGGAAACAAGTACAGCATTCTACTGAACAGTCATCCATGCCAAAGAAACAGATGCTTAAAATGGCCAAAGCCCTAATTACTTTAATCAGGGGTTCCCATCCCCCTCCTGACAAAAGGCCTAGGCAAGACACTGACTATGATTCCTCTGACCAGGTTTCTATTTCCTCCGATTCCTCTTCTGATCAGGGATACCCTCTCCCTCCCTATGAGGGCTCTGATGCGGAAGAGTCTATACCTTCAGCCTCACCGCCTGAGGATTATTCTTTTGGAGAAACCCTGCAAACCATGAGGGAGCATTTCCATTGGGAGAGCCAGGATTATTCAGAATCCAAGAAAAGGCTCAGAGACTTTCTTTTATTGCCCCCAGCACAGGCCCCTGGCTATTCCCCCTGTGCTTGATATTGTTGATGATGTTTTCTCTGAATCCAGCCTGACTCCTGATTCTTTACCCCCTGCACCAGTCAAGCCAGACAGGTACTACAGGGTCCCTGACTCTCAAATTTCTTTACAAAAACCCTGCTGCAGATCCAGAAAATTTCTCAGGGTCCTAAAGGGATTAAGGCTTCCATTGATAAAAATCCTGTCCCCTCGGATAGGGTTTCCAGAGCTCTGGACAGATGGGGGGGAAAAAGTTTACACTTCTGCTACTTTAGCTGTAAGGGCTTTAAATTGCCAGTTTCACATACTTGAGTATCAGCAGTATCTCATATCATTGTTAAAGCAAAAATGGTTTCAATCTCAGAAAGCCTTGACAGTAAGGAAATGCAGGATTTATTGCATGCAGCTGAACAAGTGGGAAAGCATACTTTACAATGTGGTTTTGATTCATTAGAGGCTTCTTGTAGAGCCGCAGTTACTGGCTGTTATTCGAAGGCATGCTTGGTTGAAAGAACAAAGTTTACCTGACCATGTTAAAGTAAAATTAATGGATGCTCCACTACAGCATGATACTTTGTTTGGTGTTAAGGCAGAAGAGGTGTTACAGAAAATGGAGGATAAAGCAAAATCAATGCAGACAGTAAAGGATTTCTTACAGGTTCAACCACCTAGGTTTAACAGAAACTGGCCTTCAAAAAAATTGGTCCATTCCAGTGTTAGACAGGCCACAAAGAGGCAGATACAGATGCCCAAGAAGGAGATCTCAACCCCAAGACTCCTGCAGACCTAAACAATGGGGTACTTCAGCCCCCAAAGGAGGGGAAGACAAATCACAACCTTATAGGAAACAGTCCCAATGACTTCCCTCTACAGATGCCAAGCACTTATCTTTTGGCAGCACCCCTGAGGGGAAAGCTAGCACTTCTCAAAAAATTGGCACAATCACCCAGGACAAATGGGTACTGAATATTGTTTCTCAGGGTTACAGGTTCCACTTTCACACGCTTCCAAAATCAAGAGGTATGCCGGACCTGCCACAAAACCAATGGGCAGAGGTGCAAAAACAAACTGCTGCTCGCATGGACATGGGAGCTATTCAAAGTACCACAGCAACAACAGGGGCAAGGATTTTACTCGAGACTTTTCTTAGTACCCAGAAAGGACAAAGCCTGGAGACCAATACTGGACCTGTCAATCCTAAATACTTTCCTGGATGTTCCAAAATTCAAAATGTTAATACTACAGCAGCTTCTACCCATGCTGGGCAAGAAGGCTTGGCTAGTTACTTTGGACCTCAAAGAGGCATACCTGCATGTCCCAATCAGACAAACTTGAAGAAGATGCCTCAGATTCATAGCAGGCTCAATGCATTACCAATTCTCTGTACTGCCCTTTGGCTTATCTACTGCGCCCAGGGTCTTCACAAAATGCCTGGCACCAGTAATCGCATTTTGCAGACAAAAAGGAATTCAAATATATCCCTACTTGGACGACTGCTTTATTCAAGCAGACAGCAAGGACATCCTACCAAAGCATCTGGCGTTTGTAAAAAGATTACTAATTTGCCTAGGGTACACAGTAAATGAAAAGAAATCAAAACTAGTGCCCTCTCAAGAGATAATATTCCTGGGTGCAAGCTTAAATACAACTGCCCAGATGGCTCAATCTCACGCCAGACAAAGGCAACTGACTCAATACTTTCAACTGATGGCAACGAAGACCCAGCTCCCTGCAAGAAAAATTCTGCAGGCCCTGGGCTTTCATGGCGTCCTGCATTCTACTAATTCCATATGCAAGACTGCATATGAGGAAAAGTACAGTTTTGTACCTACCATAAAGGTAGATGTCCAATAGGTATGCATCTGCAGTCATCACATATGGGTTGTCCTGCCTCAGGCAGCCCTTCGGTCGGCCGGATTCCAAAGTCTGGGTCCGGCGTCGGCTGATGTCGCACTTTCCCCGACGTCAGAGCGCCTGGGGTATAAAAGCATCAGCTGACGCCATCTTCCTCAGTTTTTCTTGCCCCAGATGCCAGGTGCCCCCTAAGGAAGGCTAAATTTGGAGAGATGCATTTAAAAATCCAAACATGCACAATAATATAAAAACAAATACACCATAATAGATCACCCCAGCTAGCTATAAGAGGGGTAAGTACCCAAGAAATACCATAGAGGGGAAGGAGGGAGGGTAAACCTGACTGCAGATGCATACCTATCGGACATCTACATTTATGGTAGGTACAAAACTGTACTATGTCCTTCAAGGATGCATCTGTAGTCATCACATATGGGTAGAATACCATAGCCAATCTGGGGGTGGAGGAACTATGCAAAGGATGGTGTAGCTAAAATGCCCTGCAGGACTGCCGTAGCAAAGCCTGCTCTGGATGTGGAATATAAATGTAAATTGTAATGCTTGGCAAATGTATGCACGGAGCTCCATGTAGCAGCTTCTAAAATGTCCTTGGTAGCCACCCCTCTTAAGAAGGCTGTGGAGGTGGCTGTGGCTCTCGTGGAATGAGGTCTAATGTTAGCTGGCACAGTTTTCCATGAAAGGAGTAACAAAAACGAATGCAATTCCCTATCCATTTTGAAATTGTCTGTTTGGAAATTGCTTTTCCTTGTGTACCAGCAGCATATGCTACCAACAGCTTGTCTGTTTTTCTGTAAACTTTAGTTCTGTCCAAGTAGTAGCGCAACTGTCTGTGTATGTCCAGTGTGTGCAGAAGTTTCTCCCCTTTGTTTTGTGGATTTGGAAAGAAGGTAGGCAAGTGAATAGCTTGATTTAATGAAACCCTGGATACCACCTTTGGCATAAATGTAGGGTTGGTTCTCAATGAAACTCTGTCCTGATGAAAAATAAGAAATGGCTGTACTGCCATAAGGGCCTGTAACTCAGATACTCTTCTTGCTGAGGTTATGGCCAGAAGGAAAGCAGTCTTCCAAGACAGGAACTGTAGTTCTGCAGATGCTGCTGGTTCAAAGGGAGTCAGTGTTAGTTTTTCCAACACGAAGTTAAGGTCCCAAGTAGGTAGAGGTGGTTTCCTTGGAGGACTGATGTTTTTGATTCCTCTTAGAAACTGTCTTAGGAGAGGATGAGAGAAGACAGGTGGATCAGTATTGTACTCTGCTGAAATTGCTGAAGCATGAATTTTAATGGAAGAGTAAGACAGACCATTGTGGAACATTTCTGCCAAGTATTCCAGGATATGTGCCATGTTCATCACTGTCGCATCTAGGCCCTTTGTGGTGTTCCAAATGTGAAATCTTTTCCATTTTGCTGAATATGCCTTTCTTGTGGAAGGCCGGCGAGCTTCCATAATATCTTTCACTCTCTGGGATAGCTTGTCCTGAGGAAGAGACAAGGTATTTTCCAGGCTGTTAGTTGCAAGGTTTACAGGTTGGAATGCAGAGTTTTGTAATTGTGCTGTGTCAGTAGAAGTGGCCACAGAGGAAGAGGCCATGGTTTCGTGCGTGACAGGCTCTTTAACAGTGGGTACCAGTGCTGTCTTGGCCAGTCCGGAGCCATCAGAATCACTTTTGGCTGCTCTGTCCTGATCTTCAGTAAAACCCTGGTCATTAATGGGAGCGGTGGAAATGCATACACTGTTAAGAGTTCTCCAGCTGAAAGAGAGGGCGTCCACTTTCCATGCTTGTGGGTGGTATGTCCTTGAGCAGAATTTCTTCAGTTGATGATTGTGGGGGGAGGCAAAAAGATCTAAGTCCGGCCTCCCCCATGATTGTGTTATGTGTAGAAAGATGTCTGGATGCAGCATCCATTCGTGTGCATCCATGATATTTCTGCTTAAGCTGTCCGCCAGTATATTGTCTTTCCCTGGCACAAACTGGGATTGTAGCTGTATATTGAGTTTCAAGGAAAGTTCCCATAGATTCATTGCCAGCCTGCAAAGAGGATAGGAATGGGTGCCTCCTTGCTTGTTTATGTACCACATAACCGTGGTGTTGTCTGTCCTTATTAGCAGATGGCCGTGATGCAGAAAGGGTTTGAAGGCTTCGACTGCATGTATCACTGCCAGCATTTCCTTTTGGTTTGCGTAGCTCTTTTTGTCACCATAGACCTTGAATGTATCTGCCCTCCATGTGCGCTCCCCATCCATGGTCTGAAGCGTCTGTTGTAATGGTTTGGCTGGCTATTGGTTTGCTGAAAGGCAGACCCCTGTTTGACTGGCTTGCTTGAGCCCACCACAGAAATTCCTTTTGAAGGCATGGAATGAGTGGTATCAAAGTTTCCAGGCTGTGACTGTGCTGAGTCCATAAACTCCTTAGGTACCATTGTAGTTTCCTCATATGTAGTCTTGCTTGCGGAATCAGAAGGATGCAAGAAGCCATGTAACCCAGGGCCTGCAGGATTTTCCTTGCAGTCAGCTGGGTTGGTCTTGTCAGATTTTTGAAGTAATCTGGTAGTTGTTTTTGTTTTTCTTCTGTGAGGAAGGCCATTTGGGTGGTTGTATCTACATCTGCACCCAGAAAGGTTATTCTTTGGGATGGAACAAGTCTTGATTTGTGAAAGTTGACTGTATATCCCAAGGCCTGAAGTAGGTGGATGGCATACTTCAAGTGTTTTACCAAAGTTTGTTGGCTGTCCGCTTGCATAAGGCAGCCTCCAGATATGGGTATATTTGAATCCCCTGAAGTCTGCAGTGTGCAATTACTGATGCCAGGCATTTCGTGAATACTCTGGGCACAGTAGATAAGCCAAAGGGCAATGCTGAGAATTGATAATGCTCTGACCCTGCAAGAAATCTGAGGTGTCTTCTGCAACTTTGTCTGATAGGGACATGCAGGTATGCCTCCTTGAGGTCTAGAGTTACCAGCCAAGACCCCTTGCCCAGCATGGGAAGGAGCTGCTGTAGTCAGCATTTTGAACTTTGGCACAATGAGATAAGTATTCAGTGCGGACAAGTCAAGAATAGGCCTCCAGTGTTTTTCTTTTCTTGGAACAAGGAATAGTCTGGAATAAAATCCTTGGCCTTGTTCTGAGAGAGGAACCTTTTCTATAGCTTTCATTTGCATTAAGCTGGAAATTTGTTTCAAAGCCTCTGCCCTTTGATTCGGTGGCAGGTCTGGCATGCCCTTTCTTTTTGGTAATGTGTGGAAATGAAACCTGTATCCTTTGTCTATTATTTGTAGTGTCCATTTGTCCCTTGTAATACTGTGCCAATTTTCTGAGAATAAGGAAAGCTTTCCGCCCAAAGGTGCTTCCAATTGAGCCCTGGTTGGCGGTGTCAAAGTAAAGTCATTGAGCCTGTCCTTGTGCAGCAGTTGAAGGTCCTGCATTACCTCTCTGGTTGGGAGGCTGCCATTGACGTCCTCTGTAGGAGACTCTAGCTTGCCCTCTACCTCTGGCACGCCTGTTCTTGCCTCTCTGAAACCTCTCTGTATCTGGAAAGGACCAGTTCTTGGAAGGCCAATTCCTGCTGAATCTTTGTGGTTGTACTTGGAGAAAATCTTTGACTGTTTGTACGGATTTTGCCTTTTCTTCAAATTTCTTTAGGACCTCCTGAGCCGTGGAGCCAAATAACTTTTGCTTTTCCAGAGGAGCATCCAGCAGCTTTGCTTTAACATGGTCTGGCAGAGATTGTTCCTTCAGCCAAGCATGCCTATGTATGACTGCGCCAGTCATAGCTGACCTACATGAAGCTTCCAATGCATCATATCCACATTGCAAGAAATGGTTGCTAACCTGTTGCGAGTTATGTACCAGATCCTGAAGTGACTTGCGGTCTAGGGGGGTCAGGTGAAGACAGTTTTTTATGCAATTCATCTAACAAATACTCTTGGTACTGTATCATATGAAATTGACAATTTAATGCCCTCATTGAAAGAGTAGCAGAAGTATACACTTTTTTACCCTATCTCTCTAAAGCTCTGAACTCCCTTTCAGAGGGGAGAGGATTTTTAGCAGTGGCAGCTGCAACCCCTTTAGGGCCCTGGGAAATAGGTTCTGGATCAGCAAAGTGGGCCTTGTAAAGGTAAAGATGTGAGTCCGGGACCCTGTAGTACCTATCGGGTTTGGCAGGAGCCGGAGGGAGAGAATCAGGGGTTGTGCTAGAGTCAGAGTACACATCATCAATGACATTCAAAACAGGAGGAATAGCTAAAGGTCTATGCTGAGGCAAATGTAAAAAGGTCCTTAATCTTTTCCTGGAATCAGAGAATTCCTAGCCCTGCCATTGGAAATGCTCTCTCATGGTGTGTAGCGTCTCCCCAAAGGAAAACTCTTCAGGAGGGGAGGCCGAGGGAATAGATTCCTCTGCATCAGAATCCTCGTAGGCCGAAAAAGCCTCCTCCTGGTGGTCCGAGAGAGTAGAGCCATCAGAGGCCTCATCTGAGGAGTGGGGATCAGAGGGCTCAACCCTGGGCCTTTTGTCTGGAGGAGGTTGAGAGCCCCGGTCCGGATGAGGTTGAGAGCCCCTAATTAAGGAGATAAGATCCTCTGCTAAGCTTAGAATCTGTGAACCAGTAGAGGGTCCCTGAGGGATAACCTTGGGAGGCAAAGCTTTTGAGAGTTTAGCAGCTTTAGCCCTGGAGAATGCCTTAATGGACATGGATGCAGGAGGCCTGGCTGCACCACGTGCTGGTGTAGATTTGTCTAAAGGAATGGTGTCGGAAGGTTCCAGGACACCAGTTTCTGTTGGAAATTCAATAACAGACTCAGCCGGGGCCTCCGGGACCGAGGTAGTCGGTTGAGCGGTTTCGGTAATTGGAAGTACCAAGGACTCTGTTTCAGCCGAGACCCTCGCGGAAGGCCTGGCCGTGGTTTCAGCCGAAACTGCGGCCCGCGTGTGTCGGTCCTTGTCCTTCCGTTTCTTAACTAAATGAGAAGTCGGAGTCCCCGACGGCATCTTATACGAAAAACTAGCCCCAAAAAATTCCTCTGCAAACTCCGCCCGACGTCTAAGAGTGCATCGGTTGAAGGAAGCACAGGCTGAACAGGCCGAGACGTCGTGGTCTGGGCCTAGGCAGGGTAGGCAGTAAGAGTGGAAATCCTTATGAGGTATTTGTTTCCCACAAGTTAAACAATTATTAATTTTATCTGACATCGGCTGAGGCAATAAAGAGACCCCAACGGGGTACTTAGCTTTCTGAAGTCTTCGTAGCTGAATTACAGGAGCTGGCCGACCGGCACTTGCGAACTGCTTCTGCTTCGGGCACCACGCGGCAAGAAAGACTGAGGAAGATGGTGTCGGCTGATGCTTTTATACCCCAGGCGCACTGACGTCGGGGAAAGTGCGACATCAGCCGACGCCGGACCCAGACTTTGGAATCCGGCTGACCGAAGGGCTGCCTGAGGCAGGACAACCCATATGTGATGACTGCAGATGCATCCTTGAAGGACATCTACAATGGTAGATAAAAAGTGTTTGGACTCGACATTGTCATAGCCTGGAGACTATCATAACTTTAATTCCCTGCCTACAACAGGAGTTTCGATGGTGGTCCCAGGCCTGTCACCACAACAAGAGACAGCCTTTCACCTTACCCACAGCCAGGCAGACAATAACAACGGATGTATCGGATTATGCCTGGGGGGCACAAATGGCAGGAAAATGTATTCAGGGTACGTGGCCCAAAGAACAAATGCATCTTCACATCAATCAGAAAGAGATGCTAGCTGTACAGAATGCCCTGACAGCTTTCAAGGACCTACTACATCCAGGACAACTTCTAATAAAGACGAACAATGCCACAGTTATGTGGTACATAAACAAGCAAGGGGGCACACATTCCTACCCCCTATGCAGGCAAGCCATGACCTTGTGGAACACAGCACTAACCTATCAGGTACATCTGCAGGCACAATTCCTGCCAGAAACAAAAAATACACTGGCAGACGAACTATGCAGAAATCTCATGGACCCTCACGAATGGAAACTAAATCCACAGGTGTTCAGCATAACAAGGAAATGGGTACGACCAGACATGGATCTTTTTGCCTCCCCTCACAATTGCCAACTACAGAAATTCGGCACAAGAACTTATCACTCAGCATGGAAAGTGGATGCTCTATCATTCAGCTGGAAAGCTCTGACAGTCTATGCTTTCCCTCCAATGCCTCTTCTTACCAAGGTGCTCCCTAAAAGTCAGAAAAGAAAGGCCAAAAATGATCTTGATTGCCCCAGACTGGCCACGCCAACACTGGTACCCAATCCTAAAGAGCTTGTCTCAGGGCCCAGCTTGGCCTTAACCTCAAATTCCTCATCTTCTGACTCAACAAAATAATCATATTCTGCACAGTCATCTCAAAACCTTATATCTGGCAGCATGGCAGATAATGTAGCCACTCAGACTGCACCTCTTTCTAAAGCTGTTATTGATGTCATTTTAGAAGCCAGGAGGCCCAGCACTAGGAAATCTTATGCAGGAAAATGGAAGATATTCTGTGCTTGGAACCAGGCACAAGGGTTCGATCCACTTGTTCCAAATATACCTCAGATTTTAGAATACCTAACTGAGATGCTGGACAAAGGCCTATCTTTCTCATCAATTAAAATCCATGCCTCTGCCATTTCAGTTCATTACAATACGGAACCCTCCTATTTTTTCACATCCTCTACTAAGACAGTACCTCAGAGGGGCAAAAAACATAAGACCCCCAAGGAGAGCACCAGTACCAACTTGGGATCTCAATTTTGTTTTAGAAAAACTCACACTGCCTCCTTTTGAACCAGCCAGCACAGCTGATATAAAATTCTTATAATGGAAAACTGCTCTGCTCCTAGCAATAACTTCAGCAAGAAGAGTATCAGAGTTACAGGCATTAATGGCTGTGGAACCTTTCATCATTTTTCACCAGGACAGGGATTCTCTCAGGACAAACCCAACATTCATGCCAAAAGTAGTTTCCAATGTGGCCCTGAACCAAACCATTCATTTACCAACTTTCTACCCAAATCCACAGAATAAAGGGAGAGAAACTTCTGCACGCTTTGGATATACACAGACAGCTACGATTCTACTTGGACAAAACAAAAGCTTTCAGAAAAACTGAGCAACTGTTAGTAGCCTATGCTGCAGGATCACAAGGAAAACCTATCACAAAGCAGACAATTTCAAAATGGATAGGACACTGCATCCGCTTCTGTTATGCACAACATGGCAAATCAGTGCCCAAGGTCATTAGGCCACATTCAACCAAAGCAGCAGCCACTTCAGCAGCCTTTCTCAGAGGAGTACCAACCAAAGACATTTTAGAAGCTGCAAACTGGAGCTCAGTGCACACTTTCAACAAGCACTACCACTTGCCTCTCTACTCTAAATCCAGAACAGGCTTTGCCACTGCAGTCCTGCAGGGCCTGGTAGCCTCTCCAAATCCAATCTAGACCCAGCCGCCCAACCTCAGGTATGGGATTCAATCCAAGTGCAATGACTGCAACAGTGAAACACGATGAACATAGTTCAGTTGCGTACCTACCATAAATGTAGATGTTCGAGTGTATTCACTGTTGCAGTCCAGGTTACCCACCCATCCCCCTTTTCATTGCTGGGACTTCTCTGTACTTCTCAACTCTATACAACCTATGTGGTGTATTTGCTTGTAGATGAAGGAAATGTTTATATTAGTACATGCATGCTTTTTGGCATAATTTTATTTTTCCAGCCTTCCTATCTGGGGGCACCTGATATCTGGGGCAAGAAAAACTGAAGAAAATGGCTTTGGTTGCATCATTTATATCCCTGGCGCACTGACATCAGGGAAGAGGAGACAGCAACTGACACTGGACCAAAACTTAGGAACTCGGGCCGACTGCGGGTAGCCTGCCAGTTGATAACCCAGGGGTAATGACTGCAACAGTGAATACACTTGAACATCTACATTTATGGTAGGTACACAACTGTACTTTGACCCCCTGAGAGGGTGGTTTCCCATGGTGTTTGTAACAGAAAAGGATACAGTGTGCTATCCATTTGGAAATGGTTTTGATATGGCCTTGCCCTCTGCCCCTGGTGCAAAGCTGACTAGTAACTGGTCAGATTACCTGAAGGGCTTAGTCCTATCAAGGTAGAATTTGAGCGGTCTGTGCACATCTAGAGTGTAGGATCCTTTCCCCCTTATTTTGAGGATTAAGGAAAAAGGTGGGCAAATGGATAGATTGGTTGAGAGCCACACTGGACACCACTTTAGGCATAAAAGTAGGGATAGTCCTGAGGGAGACCCTATCAGCATGAAAAATAATTGAAAGGGTTCCACAGCCATTAGGCTTGTAGCTCGAGACACGCTCCTTGCTGAAGTGATGGCCAGAAGCAAAGCTGTTTTCCAAGGGAGGAATTTCAACTCTGCTGATGCTGCGGGCTCAAAGAGGGGTAGTGTGAGCTTTTCCAACACAAAATTAAGGTCCCAAGCAGGGGTGGGGGGGCTTTTCTTGGTGGCCTTAAGTTGTTAGCCCCTCTCAGGAACTGTGAGAGGGTGAGAGAAGAGAGGTGGTCTCAATGCTGTAATGAGCAGAGATGGTAGACGTATGGATCTTAATGGAAGAAGACGGGTCTCTGTGGAGTAGGGTCTGCTAAATAATCCAGGATGAGAGGTAAAGATAGCTGTGCTATACCCGCCTTCTTTAGAGAGAATCCAGGAACAATAACTTTTCCACTTACCAGCACAGGATTTCCTAGTACTGGGTCGCCTGGCTTCACGTATGACATCCAGTACCTGCTTGCTTAGGCTGGCCACTGGAGAAGAATTCAAGGAATAAGTCAGGCTTCAAGGCTCAGGGTTTGCAATTGCAGATGCAATATCTGTCCCTCCTGCTCAGTGAGGAGGGTTAAGATAGTACAGTTTTGTACCTACTATAAATGTAGATGTTCGAGTGCTAATACAACTGCAGTCATAACAGATGGGTTCTCCTGCCATCAGGCGGGTCCTCGGTCGGCCGAATTCCAAAGTCTAGGTCCAGCGTCGGTTGTCGTCGCTTCTTCCCTGACGTCAGTGCGACAGGGGTATAAAAGAACCAGCCGACGCCATTTTCTTCAGTTTTTCTTGCCCCAGATGTCAGGTGCCCCCAGAAGGAAGGCAATACATAAATTTGTGTAATAAAGCAATGCCATATAATCAAAATACAACAGTGCAAGCAAATACATCATGAATGAATAACCCCAATCAGGTTGCATGAGGAGGTGTTAGCCAATAGGCCTGTCCCAAGAGGGGAAGGAGGGAGGGAAACCTGGACTGCAGCTGTATTAGCACTCGAACATCTACATTTATGGTAGGTACAAAAGTACAGTTTTGTACCTACCATAAATGTAGATGTCCGATAGACATGCAACTGCAGTCATAACATGTGGGTTGTCCTGCCTCAGGCAGCCCTCGGTCGGCCGGATTCCAAAGTCTGGGCCTGACGTCGGCTGATGTCGCATTTCTCTCCGACGTCAGAGTGGCTGGAGTACATAAGCATCAGCCGACGCCATTTTCTTCAGTGTTTCTTGCCCCAGATGCCAGGTGCCCTCCAAGGAAGGCTGTAATCAAATTGTAAGACAAAAACAGGATTCCAAACAAACAAATGAGCAATAAAACAAATACACCATAACAGATATCCCCAGCTAAGAGTAACAGGGATAGGAGTGGACCCTAGGCATAGAGGGGTATGGAGGGAGGGAAAATACGACTGCAGTTGCATGTCTATCGGACATCTACATTTATGGTAGGTACAAAACGGTACTATGTCCTTCAAGAATGCAACTGCAGTCATAACATGTGGGTAGAATACCATAGCTTAGCTGGGGGAGGAGGTATGCTCTAGGACAAAGATGGTGTGGCAATCAAACCCTGCAGGACTGCCGAAGCAAAGCCTGCTCTGGATCTGGAGTATAGAGGGAGATTGTAGTGTTTGGAGAATGTATGCAAGGAGCTCCATATGTAGCAGCTTCTAGAATGTCCTTGGTAGGCACCCCTCTTAAGAATACTATAGAGGTGACTGTAGCTCTGGTGGAATGTGGTCTGACATTGGCTGGAACAGTCTTTCCATGAAAGGAGTAACATAATCTGATGCAATGTCCAATCCATTTAGAAATAGTCTGTTTTGAAATTGCTTTTCCTTGGACTGCAGGGGCATAAGCTACAAAAAGTTGTTCAGACTTCCTACTGGCTTTGGTTCTGTCCAGGTAGTATCGAAGTTGTCTGTGAATGTCCAAGGTATGCAACAGTCTTTCCACCTTATTCTCAGGATTGGGGAAGAAAGCAGGCAGATGAATTGCTTGATTTAAAGAAACCCTAGATACCACCTTTGGCATAAAAGTAGGGTTGGTCCTTAATGAAACCCTGTCTCTGTGAAAAATAATAAAGGGTGGTATTGCCCTCAGGGCCTGTAGCTCCGAAACCCTTCTTGCTGAGGTAATTGCCAACAGGAAAGCTGTCTTCCATGAGAGAAATTGCAAGTCAACTGTAGCTGCTGGCTCAAGGAGGTAGAGTCAGTTTTTCTAGGACAAAATTGAGGTCCCAGGCTGGCAATGGGGCCTTTCTTGGTGGCTTAATGTTCTTGATTCCCCTGAGGAATTGCCTTAGGAAAGGGTGTGAAAAAACAGGAGGATCAGTGTTGTATCTAGCTGAAATAGCAGATGCATGAATCTTTATGGAAGAATATGAGAGGCCGTTCTTTAACATATCTGCCAAATATTCCAAGATGAGTGGGATGTTCAACAATGATGTATCGTGTCCCTTGCTGGTATTCCAATTGCTGAATCTTTTCCACTTTGCTAAGTAAACCTTTCTGGTGGATGGTCTTCGAGCCTCTGTTAGTATCCGCTGAACTTCCTTGGAGAGAGATGGGCTGAAGTTATTTATGGGATCTCCCAGGCTGTTAGCTGCAGTGTCTGTAGATTTGGATGCACTGTTTCGAAGTTTTGTTGAGTCAGAAGTAGAGGCCATTGGAGAAGGGCAAACCTCCTTGTGTGACATATGCTCCGTAGTAGTGGGTACCAGTGTTGTCTTGGCCAGTCCGGAGCTATTATGATTCCCTTGGGTCTCTCTGCTTTGATCTTTAGTAACACTGAGGTCATCAGTGGTAGAGGTGGGAATGCATAGATTGTTAGTGAGTTCCAGCTGAATGAGAGGGCATCTATTTTCTAAGCTTTTGGATGGTATGTCCTTGTGCAGAATTTTGGTAGAAGATGGTTGAGATGAGAGGCAAATAGGTCCACTTCTGGCTTGCCCCATGTCGAAGTGAGCTGTCTGAAGGCCTTCGGATGTAACCTCCACTCGTGTGGATCTGTGAAATTCCTGCTTAGGCTGTCCGTCAACACATTGTCTTTTCCTGGAACAAACTGGGATTGTAACTGGATGTTTAGACTCAGTGATTTCTCCCAAAGATGCATTGTCAGTCTGCAAAGGGGGTAAGAGTGGGTGCCCCCCTTGCTTGTTTATGTACCACATCACAGTGGTGTTGTCTGTCCGTATCAGTAAATGGCCTTGCTGGAGTTGGTGTTGAAAGGCCTCGATGGCATGCATTACTGCCAGCATTTCCTTTTGGTTTATTTGCAGATGTGTTTCCTTTGGAGACCATTGTCCTTGTATACACCTGCCTTCCATGTGCGCCCCCATCCAAGGTCTGAGGCGTCTGTGGTCATGGTCTGTGTTATCTGTGGTTTTTTGAATGACATACCTGTGTTTGCCTGGCTCACCGAGGCCCACCATAGGAATTCCTTTTGTAGGCATGGAATGAGCGGTATAATTGTCTCCAAGTTGTTGCTGTGTTGAGACCAAATGCTTTTTAGGTACCATTGAAGCTTTCTCATGTGTAGTCTTGCTAATGGAACCAGGAGAATGCAGGATGCCATGTAACCCAGGGCCTGTAGGAATCTCCTTGCAGTCATCTGGGTGAGTTTTGCTAAACCTTTGAAGTAATGAGTTAACTTCTCTTGCTTGTCTTCTGTCAGGTAAGCCATCTGAGAGGCTGTGTCTAGTTTGGCTCCTAAGAAGATTATTTGCTGGGATGGCTGCAGTCTTGACTTTTGGAAGTTGACTGTGTATCCCAGAGCTTAAGTAATCGTATGACATAATCCAGGTTTTTTGTCAACATCAATTTGTCGTCCGCTTGTATGAGGCAGTCGTCCAGGTACGGGTAAATATGTATCCCCTGGGGCCTGCAATGAGCAATTACTGAAGCCAGGCATTTTGTGAATACTCTGGGCACAGTAGATAAGCCAAATGGCAATGCTGAGAATTGATAATGCTCTGGTCCTGCAAGAAATCTGAGGTATCTTCTGCAGCTGTGTCT
The DNA here is from genome assembly GCF_019279795.1 of Protopterus annectens. Taxonomy (NCBI): domain Eukaryota; kingdom Metazoa; phylum Chordata; order Ceratodontiformes; family Protopteridae; genus Protopterus; species Protopterus annectens. The sequence goes on from NC_056734.1 coordinate 561,456,464, forward strand.
GATAGGGACATGCAGGTATGCCTCCTTGAGGTCCAGAGTAATCAGCCAAGACCCCTTGCCCAGCATGGGAAGGAGTTGCTGTAGAGTCAGTATTTTGAACTTTGGTACTATGAGAAAGGTGTTTAATGCGGACAAGTCCAGTATTGGTCTCCATTGAGATTCTTTTCTTGGAACAAGGAACAGTCTTGAGTAAAACCCCTGGTCTTGTTCTTGTTGTGGAACTCTTTCTATTGCTTTCATCCGAGCCAGCAGAGTGATTTGCTTGATAGCCTCTGCCCTCTGGTTTTGTGGTAGGTTTGGCATGCCTTGTTTTCTTGGTAAGGTATGAAAATGAAACCTGTACCCTCGGTCTATAATGTCCAAAATCCATTTGTCCTTTGTCAGTCTGTGCCAATTTTCTGCAAACAGAGATAATTTCGCCCAAGGGAGCTTCTATTTGTTCCCTGGTAGGCGGTAGTAGAGGAAAGTCATTGAGATTGTGGTTGTGGGGCAGGTGAAACCCCTGCCACTTCTTTGGTTTCCTGGCTGCCATTGTCGTCCCCTGTAAGGGCCTCTGTATTGGCCTCTTCCTCGGCCACGTCTGTTCTTACCACTTTGAAACTTTTCTGTATTAGGAAAGGACCAGTTTTTAGAAGGCCAATTCCTACTGAATCTGGGGGGTTGAACTTGGAGGAAATCTTTCACCGTCTGAACTGATTTTGCTTTTTCTTCGATGGTCTTTAACACATCCTTAGCATTCGCACCAAAAAGCTTGTTCTTTTCCAAAGGTGCATCCAGAAGTTTTGCTTTTACATGATCTGGTAGAGGTTGATCTTTTAACAAAGCATGTCTACGAATGACTGCCCCTGTCATAGCTGCCCTACATGAAGCTTCCAGTGCATCATACCCACACTGCAGGAAGTGATTGCTTACTTGCTGAGTGTTATGTACAGCTTCCTGCAAAGTCTTCCTGTCTAAAGGATCAGGAGTGGCTAAAGTTTTTTGTAAATCTTCTAAAAGGTAATCCTGATATTGTAACATATGAAAAAGGCAATTTAAAGCTCTCATAGATAAGGTAGTGGATGTGTAAACCCTTTTACCCCATCTCTCTAATGACCTGGCCTCCCTGTTGGAGGGCAATGGATTTTTAGAGGTGGAGGCTGAAACTCCTTTAGGCCCCTGTGAAATAGTTTCCAAATCAGCAGAATGGGCCCTGAATAAATGGGAATGAGTTTCGGGGACCCTGTAATACCTGTCTGGCTTGGCTGGAGCAGGAGGAAGAGAATCAGGGGTAGCACTAGAGTCAGAATATAGATCATCCAGAACATCAAGTAAAGGAGGAATAGCTAAGGGCCTGTGCTGGGGCTTCTTAAGGAAAGTCCTCAGGCGTTTCCTAGAATCAGAATATTCCTGACCTTGCCACTTGAAATGTTCCCTCATGGTGTGCAGAACTTCCCCAAAAGAAATATCCTCAGGAGGGGAGGCCGAGGGGATAGAATCTTCTGCATCCGAGTCCTCATAGGTCTGGAAGAGCTCTTCCTGGTTATCAGAGTAGACAGAGCCCTCAGAGTCTTCATCTGAAGGAATAGGTTCAGAGGGTTCAACCCTGGGCCTTTTATCAGAAGGAGGCTGGGATCCTCTCTCAGGATGGGCCTGTGAACCTCTAATCATGGAAATTAAATCAGCAGCCATGGACATAATTTGTGTCTCTGGCGTAGGCTGAGGTAAGGATTTAGAAGTAATATGCTTTGTTTTGCTGGCTGCCTTAGCCCTAGTGTAGGCCTTAATAGACATGGCCATAGGAGGCCTGGCAGCTCCACGTGCAGGAGTGACCTTGTCTACAGCAATGGTCTCGGGCATTTCCTCGGTTTCGGTATCCGGAGGAAAATCGATCACTGGCGTCGGAGTGATGTCCGGAATTGGAGTCGTCGGTAATGCGGTGTCTTTGGTTCGGAGCGGTGTAGAGACCGCCTCAGAGGGAACCGGAGCACTCGCGGTAGGTTTTGGCGTGGAGTCGGTGGTAGACGCAGGCCGAGGATGTCGGTCCCGGTCTTTTCGCTTTTTGGGAGTTTGCGATGTCGGAAGATCCGACTGCATGTTGTAAGCAAATTTATCGGCAAAAAAGTCTTCAGCGAACTCCGCCCGGCGCCTGAGAGTGCGCTTGTTGAAGCGAGCACAGGCCACACAGGCCGAGACGCCGTGGTCTGGGCCCAGGCAAGGAAGACAGTAAGAGTGGAAATCCTTATGAGGTATTTGTTTACCACAAGAAAAGTACAGTTTTGTACCTACCATAAATGTAGATGTCCGAACAGGATAGCATCTGCAGTCATAAAGTACAGTTTTGTACCTACCATAAATGTAGATGTTCGAGGATCCACATTGCTGCAGTCCTAACTATTGGGTAGTCCGCTGTCCAGTCGGCCCGAATACCAAAGTATATGGCTGACGTCGATCAGGGCGCATTAGACTGACGTCAGTACGTCAGGGTACTAATGCGCATGACCGACGTCATATCCTCAGTCTTTTCTTGCCCCAGATGTCAGAAGACCCTGAAAAGATAAGGCCAAAACCAAAAACTCCAAACATACCTGCACCAAAAATATGTACAATATATACAAAATTACCAGAATATAACCTCACCTATACAACCACCCCTAAACACAGAGGGAAGGAGGGAGGGTAAATTGGACTGCAGCAATGTGGATCCTCGAACATCTACATTTATGGTAGGTACAAAACTGTACTATGTTCTTCATTCCACATTGCTGCAGTCCTAACTATTGGGTAGAATCCCAAAGCAGAGGTAAGGGAGGCTGGCAAATCATAAGGAAGCAGGAACTGACAACATGCCTTGCAAAATAGCTGTGGCAAAACCAGCCCTAGACTTAGAGTAGAGAGGAAGATGATAATGCTTAGAGAAAGTATGCACTGAACTCCAAGTAGCTGCCTCCAAAATATCCTTAGTTGCCACCCCCCTTAGAAATGCTGTTGAAGTGGCAGTAGCCCTAGTGGAATGAGGCCTAATCCCAGCTGGAATCTCCTTGCCATGATGGGAATAACAAAATGCAATGCAAAACCCAATCCACCTAGAAATAGTTTGTTTTGACACAGGCTTGCCCTGCGAACCCAAAGCAAAAAAAACAAACAACTGCTGAGACTGCCTAAAATCCTTAGTCCTGCTCAAATAATAACGCAATTGCCTGTGTACATCTAAAGTGTGCAAAATCTTTTCCCCTTTATTTTGGGGATCTGCATAAAAAGTAGGCAAATGAATAGTTTGGTTTAAAGCCACACTAGAAACCACCTTAGGCATAAAGGAAGGATTAGTACGTAAAGATACCCTATCCTTATGAAAAATCAAAAAAGGCTCTACCGCCATAAGGGCCTGCAACTCAGAAACCCTTCTTGCAGAAGTAATGGCCAACAAAAAAGCAGTCTTCCATGACAAGTATTTCAAATCAGCAGTAGCCGCAGGCTCAAAAGGTTGTAGAGTAAGTTTCTCCAACACAAAATTGAGATCCGAAGCAGGAGTAGGAGCTCTACGTGGGGGTCTTATATTCTTTGCCCCTCTAAGAAATTGCTTGAACAAAGGATTGCGAAAACAATGGTGGGTCACAATCATAGTGAGCTGAAATTGCTGCAGCATGAATCTTAATGGAAGAGAAAGACAAACCTTTGTCCAATAACTCAGTAAGATATTGAAGAGCCACACTCAAATTAGGCTCAGAAATCTCCAAATTGTTTGCTGCACTCCAAAATAAAAATCTCTTCCATTTTTCTGCGTACACTTTCCTTGTACTAGGTCTTCTGGCTTCCATAATCACATTTAAAACTTGTTGAGGAAGTTGAGACCTGCTGTCTTTCAAAACAGAATATGCCAGGCTGTTAGATGAAGAGAGTGAAGCTTGACATTGAGCAGGTGACCGTCCCTCTGAGACAACAGGTGTGGAATCAAGGGTAAAGGCCATGGAGGCTTCCTTACCAGACTCCTCAGTAATGGGTACCAGTGCTGCGAGGCCAATCTGGAGCTATTAAAATCATCCTTGGCTTGTCTTGTCTGACCTTTAGAAGCACCTTTGGGAGAAGAGGCAGAGGTGGAAAAGCATACACATGAAGATTTTTCCAAGTGAAAGAAAGAGCATCCACTTTCCAAGCTGTGTGATGAAACCTCTTTGTGCAAAACTTTGGCAGCTGGTGGTTTAGTGGAGAAGCGAACAGATCTATGTCTGGAGTTCCCCATGACACTGTCAATTTTGAAATACATGAAGATCCAGTTTCCACTGTGGGGATCCATGATTTGTCTGCTTAACACATCTGCTAAGGAGTTCTGTGCTCCGGCAGAAACCTTGCCTGAAGAGTTAGTTGCAAGCTGAGCGCAGTCTCCCATAAAATCATTGCTTGCCTGCACAATGGGTAAGAATGTGTTCCCCTTGTTTGTTGATGTACCACATGACAGTTGTGTTGTCTGTTAGAATCAACACCTGCCCTGGAAGAAGTAACTCCTTGAAAGCCATTAATGCAAACTGGACTGCTAACATCTCTTTCATGTTGATATGTAGATGCTGTAGTCTGGCAGGCCACTTGTCTTGTATCCACTTTCCATTTAGATGAGCTCCCAAGCAATGTCTGAGGCATCTGTCGTTAGAATCTGACTCGCCTCTGGCCGGGTCACAGAGAGTCCCTTGTTTAGGTGACATTCCTGAGCCCACCACAAAAATTCCTTTTGAATGCAAGGTATTATTTGAATGACAGTGTCCAAATCCTGGCAGTGCTGTGTCCATACATTTTGAGATACCATTGCAGCTTCCTCATATGCAGTTTGGCATTGGGAAGCACCAGAATACAAGATGCCATGAACCCTAAGGCTTGAAGGACTGTCCTTGCAGTCAGCCCGGACTGAAGAGATAGTTGATGGAAGTAACTGGAAAGATTCTTTTGTTTGTCCGGGGTTAAAAGGCCATCTGGGCTGCTGTATTCAGTCTCACACCCAGAAAGCACATGTCTTGAGAGGGTACTAGACTGGACTTTATTTCGTTCACAGAATACCCTAGGCATCTTAGCACTGCTATGACATAATCCAAATGCTGTAGAAGGTCTTCCTTTTCTTGAGCTAGAATCAGGCAGTCGTCCAAGTAAGGATAGATTTGAATTCCTTTTAGCCTGAAGTAAGCTATCACTGGAGCCAGAACCTTTGTGAATACTCTGGGCAGTGGATAAGCCAAAGGGCAATGCAGAGAACTGATAATGAGAATTTCCAGCTCGAAACGCAGATACTTCCTGCAACTTAGTCTTATAGGCACATGAAGGTAAGCTTCCTTGAGATCTAAAGTTACCATCCAGTGATCTTTGCCCAGCAGAGGTAAAAGCTGTTGTAACGCCAACATTTTGAACTTGGGAATGTCCAGATAAGTGTTGAGGATAGATAAATCCAAAATTGGTCTCCACGTGTTCCCCTTCTTGGTACTAGGAACAGGCGAGAATAAAATCCTAGGCCCCTTTCTGGCACAGGAACTGGCTGAATGGCCCCTATTTGGAGCAACAGAGAAATTTGCTTGTGAGCCTCTTTTCTTTGTAGAGGAGGAATGTCTGGCATGCCTTTGAAAGGAGGCAAGGTATGGAAATAAAACCTGTAACCGTGGTGAATGATATCCAGAACCCATCTGTCTTGGGTAATTAAATCCCAAATTTCTTTGAAAAGAGACAGCCTTCCTCCCAAAGGTGCTGCCAGGCGAGAATGTACTGGCAGCTGAAAAGGCAGGTCATTGGGTCTGCTTACGAAAGGACTGACCCCTGCCCTCACCAGACGTCTGAGCAGGGGAACTCCCTGTCCTATGCCTAAAAGAACCTTGAGCTCTGCCCCTACCACGTCTAGACCTACCCCTAGACTGGGAATCATAAGCAGGATAAGTCCATCCCTTAGTAGGCCAATTTCTACTAAACTTCGGAGGCTGCACCTGCAAAAAATCCTTAACAGTTTGCATAGACTTAGCCTTGTCCTCCATTTTCTTTAAAACTGCTTCCACAGGCGAACCAAACAACACATCAGACTGCAAGGGAGCATCCAAAATCCTTGCTTTAACATGCTCAGCTAAATTCTGATCTCTCAACCAGGCATGCCTACGAAGAACAGAACCAGTGGCAGCCACCCTCGAGGAGGCCTGCACAGCATCAAAACCACACTGCAAGGAATGTTTACCCACCTGTTCAGACACATGAACTAAATCCTGCAACTCTTTACACTCAATGCCTTCTGCCAGAGCATCCACCTTAGATTTCAATTGTGAAAGGAGGTAATTCTGATATTTTAACATGTGAAACTGACAATTCAACGCCCTCATGGCTAAAGTGGAAGAAGTATACACTTTCTTTCCCCATCTGTCCAAAGCCCTTGCCTCTATCAGGAGGAACAGGATTTTTAACAACAGAGGCCTTCACACCTTTAGGCCCCTGAGAGACAGTTTCCGGGTCTGCCCTAGGACTCTTAAAAGATACTTATGAGCTTCAGGCACCCTATAGTACCTATCCGGTTTAACTGGGGCAGGAGGCAAAGAATCAGGATTCAGGGAAGCCTCTGCAAAAACATCTTCCACCACATTCAGAACAGGAGGTATAGCTAAAGGCCTATGCTGGGGTAAAACAAGAATTCCCTAAGCCTCTTCCTGGAATCAGAGAAATCTTGACCTTCCCATTTAAAATGCTCCCTCATGGAATGCAGAGTCTCTGAAAATGAAAAATTCTCAGGAGGAGAAGCTGAAGGAGTAGAATCATCCACATCAGAATCAGAATAAGGAGGATACTCCTGCAAGTCTTCAGCAAGACTCAGAAGCCTCCGAACATTGCTCAAAACTCTCAAACTCAGGTTCCACCGTAGGCCTCTTATCAGGAGGAGGCATACAACGTCTAATCATAGTAATCAAATCCTCTGCCATTTTAAGCATATGTTTCTTAGGCAAAGACCCTGAAGCACTAGGAGAAACCCCACTGAAGCTAAACTTGGCCTGCCTCTCAAAGAAGCCTTGGAAACAGAAGGGAGGCTCTAACCACCTTAGGAAGAGAGGGAAGAACAGCCACCTGAGAAGCCCCTCAGCCTGGCCTACTTCCTGAGAGGATACATCCTGTAACAGTAAAGTCTCTCCCTGAGACTCCAAAGAAACACCTGGCAGAACCTCCGGCTCCACTGAGTTTTCTAAAGAACCGACGTCAGGGACTGTCGGTTCTTCCACTCTAGGCTTTGCTGCTTTGTCCTTGCGCTTTTTGGTCGAAGCGGCCGGAGCATCCGACGGCATTTTATAATTACAACGCTTCCCAAAACTAACCTGGCACAGTCTAACCTTCTCTTAATAGTGCGTTTGTTAAATCTAGCACAAGAGCGGCATCCAACAACGTCGTGCTCAGGCCCTAAACAAGGTATACACAAAGTATGGTAATCCCTATGAGGTATCTGTTTCCCACAAGAAATACAGTTATTCACTTTTTCTGACATCCGGTTAAATACTGAGGCAAGAAAAACCAAAATATTCCCCAACGGGGTACTTAGCCAACTTTGATTCGGTCTGAAACTCTGACTTCAGAAACTTTCAGAACGCCAACCTGCACTCGCAAAATTGCTTCTGCATCGGACCATGCGGCAAAAAAGACTGAGGATATGACGTTGGGCATGCGCATTAGTACCCTGACGTACTGACGTCAGTCTAATGCGCCCTGACCGACGTCAGCCATATACTTTGGTATTCGGGCCGACTGGACAGCGGACTACCCAATAGTTAGGACTGCAGCAATGTGGAATGAAGAACATCAAATGGGTTGTCCTGTCGTCAGGCAGCCCCTCGGTCGGCCGGATTCCAAAGTCTGGGTCCGGCTTCGGCTGATGTCGCATTTCACCCGTCATCTCTGCTGGTCTTCGGGTATAAAAGCATCAGCCGACGCCATTTTCCTCAGTGTTTCTTGCCCCAGATGCCAGTTGCCCTCTAGGAAGCTAAATTTTGGATAAATGCCAATGTTTCCAAAATAGTAGAAGGCAAACACAAAAAATAAGCATGTATGTACATATATACAAACAAATACACCATAAGAGACTCCCCAGCTAGCTATTAGGAGGGTAAATACCCTAGGAGTACCACAGAGGGGAAGGAGGGTGGGTAATCCTGACTGCAGATGCTATGCTGTTCGGACATCTACATTTATGGTAGGTACAAAACTGTACTATGTCCTTCAAGGATGCATCTGCAGTCATAACAAATGGGTAGAATACCATAGCCAAACTAGGGGAGGAGGAAGAAGAATTATGGTGTAGTTAGGATCCCTTGCAATACAGCAGAGGCAAACCCTGCTCGGGATCTAGAGTATAGAGGTAAATTATAATGCTTGGCAAATGTATGCACGGAGGTCCAAGTAGCCGCCTCAATAATGTCCTTGGTTGCCACTCCTTGTAAGAAAGCTGTGGTAGTGGCTGTAGCCCTTGTAGAATGAGGTCTTATGTTCTGTGAAACTGGTTTTCCATGGTAGGAGTAACAGAATCTTATGCAATTTCCTATCCATTTGGAGACTGTCTGCTTGGAAATCACTTTTCCTTCCCTTCCTGTTGCATAGGCTACTAAAAGCTGGTCAGTTTTTCTGTTACTTTTGGTTCTGTCCAGGTAGTAGTGTAACTGTCTATGTACATCCAAGGTATGCAGCAGCCTTTCCCCGCTGTTCTGTGGATTGGGAAAGAAGGTAGGTAGGTGGATTGCCTGGTTTAAAGACACTCTGGATACCACCTTGGGCATAAAAGTAGGATTAGTTCTCATGGACACTATCTTGATGGAATATTAGGAAGGGTTGTACTGCCATTAAGGCCTGTAGGTCCGAAACCCTCCTTGCTGAAGTAACTGCCAGTAGGAAAGCAGTTTTCTATGATAGGTGTTGAAGATCTGCTGTTGCTGCTGGTTCAAATGGAGGGAGTGTCAATTTTTCTAGCACAAAGTTAAAGTCCTATGCTGGTAATGGTGGTTTCCTAGGAGGTTTTACATTCTTGATCCCTCTGAGGAATTGCCTGAGTAGAGGATGCGAGAAGACAGGTGGATCGAAGCTGTATTCTGCGGAAATAGCTGATGCATGTATCTTGGAGGAGTAGGACAGGCCCGTATGTAGAAGCTCTGCCAAGTACTCCAGGATGTTAGCAATATCTATGTTCGAGACATCTTTTCCTCTTTCAGTACTCCAAATGACAAACCTTTTCCATTTTCCTGCATAGTTCCTTCTTGTTGAAGGTCTGCGGGCTTCAAGGATAATGTCTTTAACCCTTTGGGATAAGTCTGGGTTAGTAGCTGTTATGTGATGTTCCTGGCAGTCAGTTGCAAGGTTTTTAGGTTTGGGTGCATGATGTTGTAGTTGTTCTGAGTTAACATCAAAGGCATCAGGGGTATTGGCCACATTCTCCCCTGAGACATGCTCCTCAGCAAATGATACCAGTGTTGTCTTGGCCAATTCGGAGCTATCAGAATTATCCTTGGACGTTCCTCTTTGATTTTCAGTAGTACCTTGTGCATCAAAGGCAGAGGTGGAAATGCATATGCTGTCAGGCCTTTCCAACTGAAGGATAGAGAGTCCACCTTCCATGCTAGTGGGTGGCATGTCCTTGTGCAGAATTTTTTGTGCTGGTGATTGAGTGGGGATGCGAATAGGTCTATTTGTGGCATTCCCCATTTCTTTGTGATGGCCTTGAAGATGTCCGGGTGTAGCATCCATTCGTGAGCATCCGAGGTGGTTCTGCTTAACATGTCTGCTAGGGTGTTTTCTTTTCCCGGCACAAATATTGCCTGTAACTGGATGTTGTAGCTCAGAGCCATATTCCAAAGGTCCAGAGTCATTCTGTATAGGGGGTATGAATGAGTGCCTCCCTGTTTGTTGATGTACCACATGACTGTGGTGTTCTGTCCTTATCATTAAATGGCCTTCTTTGAGGAATGGTTTGAATTTCTGGATTGCTAGTTTTACTGCCAGCAATTCTTTTTGGTTTATGTGCAGGTGCAGCTGGTCTGGAGTCCACAATCCTTGTATGCACTTGTCCAACATGTGCGCCCCCCAGCCTAGGTCTGAGGCGTCCGTTGTGATGGTTTGGTTTGCTTGAAAGTTGTGGAAGGGCAAGCCTGGGTTTGACTGGCATGCTTGAGCCCACCATAGGAACTCTTGTTTCAGGCATGGGATTAGTGGGATTTCGGTTTCTAAGCTGTGCCTGTGTTGAGACCATAAATTCTTTAGGTACCACTGTAGTTTTCTCATATGCAGTCTGGCATGGGGGACCAGGATTATGCATGATGCCATGAAGCCCAAGGCCTGTAGTACTTTTCTTGCTGTTAGTTTGTGCTGCTTTGTTAATGCCAAGAAGTAAAGAGGAAGTTGTGCTTGTTTTTCTGCAGTTAGGAATGCCATTTGTTTTACTGTGTCCAATTCCGCACCCAAGAATGTTCTTGTCTGGGATGGCATCAGTCTTGACTTTTTTAAATTGACTGTATCCCAGGGCTTGTAGTAAGCAAATGACTCTTTGTAAATCTGTTGTCAGCTTGCTTTTGTTGTCCGCTTGTAACAGGCAGTCGTCCAGGTATGGATAAATTTGGATTCCCTGTAGCCTGCAATGAGCGATTACTGATGCCAGGCATTTTGTGAATACTCTGGGCGCAGTAGATAAGCCAAAGGGCAATGCTGAGAATTGATAATGCTCTGATCCTGCAAGAAATCTGAGGTATCTTCTGCAATTTGGTCGTATGGGGACGTGCAGGTATGCCTCCTTGAGATCTAGAGTTACCAGCCAACACTCCTTGCCCAGCATGGGAAGAAGTTGCTGTAGGGTCAGCATTTTGAATTCTGGTACAATGATGTATGTGTTTAAGACGGACAGGTCGAGAATAGGTCTCCAACTTTTCTCTTTTCTTGGTACTAGGAAGAGTCTGGAGTAGAATCCTTTGCCCTGTTGTGTTATTGGTACTCTTTCCACAGCTCTCATCTTTGTTAATTGAGCTATCTGCTTTAGAGCTTCTGTTTTTTGATTTGGAGGTAGGTTTGGCATTCCTCTTTTTACTGGTAAGGTGTGGAAGTGGAACCTGTAGCCTTGGTCTATGGTTTGCAAAATCCACTTGTCTTTTGTGATATAGTGCCAATTTTTCGAAAATAAGGCTAACTTTCCGCCTAAAGGTGCTGCTATTTGCTCCCTGGTAGGCGGTGTCAGAGTCAAGTCACTGTGATTGTGTTGCAGTGGCAGTGGTTGTGTCTGTTCCTCTCTGGTTATTGCCTTGCCAATGGCGTCCTCTATAGGCACCTCCTCTGGATTGATTTCTGCCTCTAGAGCGTCTATTCCTGCCTCTCTGTGATTTTGAGGAGTCTGGAAAGGACCAATTTTTGGCAGGCCAGTTCCTGCTAAACCTTGGTGGCTGAACCTGTAAGAAATCCTTAACTGTTTGTACAGATTTTGCCTTCTCTTCCATTTTCTTCATTACTTGCTGAGCAGGTGTACCAAATAGACTGGCCTTATCCATAGGAGCATCTAACAGCTTTGCTTTAACATGATCCGGCAAAACCTGTTCCTTCAACCATGCATGCCTTCTTATCACTGTGCCAGTCATGGCTGATCTAAATGAAGCTTCCAGTGCATCATAGCCACATTTTAAAGAATGGTTACTAACCTGCTGAATGTTATTCACCATTTCTAACACATATTTCTTATCTAAGGAGTCATCAGAGGACAGCTTCTTAGTTAACTGATCAAGCATAAACTCTTGGTATTGGATCATGTGAAACTGACCATTTAAAGCTCAAGCTGAGAGAGTAGCAGAGGTGTAAACTTTTCCCCCCATCTCTCTAAGGACCTGGATTCCCTTTCAGAAGGGAGAGGGTTTTTTGCTGAGGTCGAAGCTACTGCCTTAGGCCCCTGGGATATAGTCTCAGGATCTGCAAGTGGGGCCTTGTATAGGTGGTGATGAGTGTCTGGCACCCTGTAAAATCTATCTGGTTTGGCAGGGGCTGGAGGTAAAGTATCAGGAGCAGTGCAAACATCATTAAATGCATCATCCACAACGGGCAGAACTGGAGGTATAGCTAAGGGCCTATGTTGTGGTAAGTGCAGAAAGGTCCTAAGCCTTTTTCTTGAATCTGAGAAATCTTGTCCCTGCCATTGGAATTGTTCTCTCATGGCATGTAAGGTTTCCCCAAAGGAAAATTCCTCTGGTGGAGAGGCAGATGGAATGGATTCTTCAGCATCGGAATCTTAAGTCGAAAAAGGAGCCTCTGGCTGATCTGTAATGTCTGAGTCATCCGAGGACACTGGCTCGGGGGGCTCTGCTCTAGGTCTCTTTTCTGGAGGCTGAGAGGCCCTATCTGGGTGAGATTGGGATCCCCTAATTAAGGAGATTAAATCCTCTGCCAGAGTAAGCATTTGTGAACTAGAAGTGGGCTTATGTGAGGGGGTCTTAACAGGCACTGATTTAACAGTTTTGGCTGCTTTAGCCCTGGCAAAGGCCTTTATAGACACGGCTGCAGGAGGCCTAGTAGTACCACGTGCTGGGGTAGAGACATCCAAAGGGATGGTGTCTGATAATTCACTAGGAACCACAGTAGTAGGCAAAACTTCAGAGGCCGATTCAACTAAGGTAGCAGGAGCCTCAGTAGTAGTCATGGATTCGGCTGAAGATTGACCCGTTTTTTCGGTTTCGGCCGAAACCGAGACACTCGCGGCTTGCTTAACCGTGGTTTCGGCCGAAACCGCGGACCGCGAGTGTCGGTCTTTTCTTTGGCTTTTAACAATTTGGGTAGTCGGAGGATCCGACGGCATAATGTACGCAAAATCTGAGCCGAAAAACTGTTCAGCAAACTCCGACCGACGCCTAAGCGTTCGTCGGTTGAAGGAAGCACAGGCTAAACAGGCTGCTACGTCGTGGTCTGGGCCTAAACAAGGTAGGCAGTAAGAGTGGAAATCTTTATGAGGTATTTGTTTCCCACAAGTTAAACAGTTATTTACTTTTTCTGACATCGGCTGAGGCAAGAAAGAGTCCCCAACGGGGTACTTAGCTTTTTAGAAGTCTTCGAAGTAGTATTCGGTAGTAGTAATCTCTGGATCTGACCGACCGGCACTTGCGAACAGCTTCTGCTTCGGGCGCCACGCGGCAAGAAAGACTGGGGAAAATGGCGTCGGCTGATGCTTTTATACCCGAAGACCAGCAGAGATGACGTCGGGTGAAATGCGACATCTGCCGAAGCCGGACTCAGACTTTGGAATCCGGCCGACCGAGGGGCTGCCTGACGACAGGACAACCCATTTGTTATGACTGCAGATGCATCCTTGAAGGACATGACAATTGTTAACTTTTTCAGTTATTTCTGACTTCAGCTGAGGCAAGAAAAGGTCCCCAATGGGGTACTTAGCTTTTTTGATGACTTCAGTATCGAAGAATACAGGAGCTGACCGACCGGCACTTGCGAACTGCTTCTGCTTCGGGCACCGCGCGGCAAGAAAGACTGAAGAAAATGGCGTCGGCTGATGCTTATGTACTCCAGCCGCTCTGACGTCGGAGAGAAATGCGACATCAGCCGACGTCGGACCCAGACTTTGGAATCCGGCCGACCGAGGGCTGCCTGAGGCAGGACAACCCACATGTTATGACTGCAGTTGCATTCTTGAAGGACATCCCCTTTCGGTCCCTGAGAAATTGTTTCTAAATCAACAGCAGGGGCCCTAAAGAAATGAGAATGTGTTTCTGGGACCCTATAGTATCTGTCCGGCTTGGCAGGAGCAGGAGGAAGAGTATCAGGGGTAACACTGGAGTCAAGAGTATAGATCATCCAAAACATCAAGCACAGGAGGTATAGCTAAGGGCCTGTGTTGTGGCTTTTTAAGGAAGGTTCGAAGGCGCTTTCTGGAATTAGAATATTCCTGGCCTTGCCACTTAAAATGCTCCCTCATGGAATGCAGAACTTCCCCAAAAGAAATATCCTCAGGAGGGGAGGCCGAGGGTATGGAGTCCTCTGCATCTGAGTCCTCATAGGTCTGGAAGGGCTCTTCCTGGCTATCGGAGTGAACAGAGTCCTCAGAATCTTCATCTGAAGGGAGAGGGTCAGAGGGTTCAACCCTGGGCCTCTTATCAGGAGGAGGCTGGGATCCTCTCAGGATGGGCCTGGGAACCTCTGATCATGGAAATTAAATCTGCGGCCATAGTCATGATTTGTGTTTCAGGAGTAGGCTGAGGTAAGGCTTTAGCAGTAAGGTGCTTGGTCTTGCTGGCTGCCTTAGCACGTGTGTAGGCCTTGATAGATATGGACATGGGAGGCCTAGCAGCTCCACGTGCAGGAGTGACCTTATCTACAGCAATGGTCTCGGGCATTTCCTCGGTTTCAGTATCCGGAGGAAAATCAATAAAGTACAGTTTTGTACCTACCATAAATGTAGATGTTCGAGGATCTCCATTGCTGCAGTCCTTACATATGGGTACTCCGCTGTCCACAATCGGCCCGAATACCAAAGGGCTAGAACCGGCGTCAGTCATCGGTGCCCGAGACTGACGTCAATACGTGCCAGTACAAATGCGCATGACCGACGCCATAACCTCAGTCTTTCTTGCCTCAGACGTCAGAATGCAAAAAACACCACCCAAACCCCAACCTAAAAAGAAAAGGGGGGAAGGAGGGAGGGAAAATTGGACTGCAGCAATGGAGATCCTCGAACATCTACATTTATGGTAGGTACAAAACTGTACTATGTTCTTCGTCTCCCATTGCTGCAGTCCTTACATATGGGTAGAATCCCAGAGCAACGGAAAAAAGGGAGGCTGGCCAACTAAATAGCATTAGGAGCTGCTAACATGCCCTGTAAGATTGCAGTGGCAAACCCAGCCCTAGACCTAGAATAAAGAGGTAAATGATAATGCTTTGTAAAGGTATGTACAGAACTCCAAGTAGCTGCCTCTAGAATGTCTTTAGTAGCTACCCCTCTCAAAAAAGCAGTGGAGGTGGCCGTAGCCCTAGTAGAATGAGGCCTGATCCCAACTGGAACATCCTTTCCATGATGAGAGTAACAAAAAGCAATACAATGGCCAATCCACTTGGAAATAGTTTGTTTCGAGGCAGCCTTCCCTCGTGAAGTCAAAGCAAACGAAACAAATAATTGTTGAGATCTTCTGAACTCTTTGGTTCTGCTCAAATAATACCTTAACTGCCTATGTACATCCAAAGAATGCAAAACTTTTTCCCCTTCATTTTGGGGGTTAGCATAAAAAGTAGGCAAATGTATAGATTGGTTCAATGCCACATTAGAAATCACTTTAGGCAGAAAAGTAGGATTAGTATGTAAGGAAACTCTGTCCTTGTGAAAAATCAGAAAAGGTTCCACTGCCATGAGGGCCTGTAATTCAGATACCCTTCTAGCAGAAGTAACAGCCAATAAAAAAGCAGTCTTCCAAGACAACAACTTCAATTCAGCTGTAGCTTCAAAAGGAGGCAGAGTCAGCTTTTCCAAAACAAAATTAAGATCCCAGGTAGGAGTAGGAGCCCTCCGTGGGGGTCTTATATTCTTTGCCCCTCTAAGAAACTGTTTAACCAATGGATGTGAAAATAAAGGAGGGTCACAATCATAGTGAGCAGAAATAGCTGCAGCATGCACTTTTACAGAAGAGAAGGACAAACCCTTGTCCAATAAAATAGTCAAATATTGCAATGTACAACTCAAATTAGGCAATTTGACATCCAAGCCTTTAGCTGAACTCCAAAGAAAAAATCTCTTCCATTTATCAGCATAAACTTTTCGAGTACTAGGACGCCTGGCTTCCAAAATAACATCCAAAACTTGTTGAGGGAGCTGAAGGCCCTCCTTCTCTAAAACAGAATGCGCCAGGCTGTCAGGTGTAGGGATTGCACCCTGACATTGAGAAAATGATTGTTTTCCTGAGACAATAAGTGAGGAATCTGTGGTAATGGCCAAGGTGTTCCATGAATTAAGCTCCTCAACAGAGGGTACCAATGCTGACGAGGCCAATCCGGTGCTATAAGGATCATGCAAGGCTTGTCCCTCCTGACTTTCAACAGCACCTTTGGAAGAAGAGGCAAAGGAGGAAAAGCATATACGTGAAGGTTGCTCCAACTGAAGGATAGTGCATCTATTTTCCAGGCTTTTGGATGAAACAGCCTTGTGCAAAACAGTGGCAGTTGGAAATTCAGAGGAGAAGCGAACAGATCTATGTCTGGAGTTACACAAGCCATGGTCAACTGAAGAAATACCTGAGGGTCCAATTTCCATTCGTGAGGATCCACAATCTGTCTGCTCAGAACATCTGCTAAAGAATTTTGTGCTCCTGGCAGAAACTGTGCTCGAAGAGTGATGTGCAGATTCAAAGCAGTTTCCCATAACAGCATTGCTTGTCTGCAAAGAGGGTAAGAATGAGTTCCCCCCTGCTTGTTGATGTACCACATGACAGTTGTGTTGTCTGTTCGAATCAACACCAGTCCTGGTTGAAGTAGGCTCTTGAATCCTTCCAAAGCAAATTGAACTGCCAGCATCTCTTTCATGTTGATATGCAAGTGAAGTAGCTCTGGGGGCCAAAGGTCTTGAATCCATTTTCCTCTGAAATGAGCTCCCCGGGCTGACTCCGAGGCATCTGTCGTCAATATCTGACTTGCCTCTGGTTGGGTCACAGAGAGCCCCTTGTTTAGGTGACATTCCAGAGCGCACCACAGAAATTCTTTCTGAATGCAAGGTAGAATCCGAATGACAGTGTCCAAATCGTGGCTGTGTTGAGTCCAAACGCTTTTGAGATACCATTGTAGCTTCCTCGTATGCAGTTTGGCATTGGGAAGTACTAGAATGCAAGATGCCATGAACCCCAAGGCTTGAAGGACTGTCCTTGCAGTCAGCCTGGACATTACTGATAGCTGTTGGAAATATAGATGAAGATTTCTTTGTTTGTCCGGGGTAAGAAATGCCATCTGAGCAGCTGTATTCAGTCTTACACCCAGAAAACACATCTCTTGTGAGGGTACTAGACTGGACTTTATTTCGTTCACAGAATACCCTAGGCATCTTAAAACTGTCATTACATACTGCAGATGTTGAAGAAGTTCGTGCTTGCCTTGAGCCAGAATCAAACAGTCGTCCAGATAAGGATACATTTGAATTCCTGTTAGTCTGAGAAAAGCTATTACTGGAGCCAGGACTTTTGTGAATACCCTGGGCGCAGTAGACAAGCCAAAGGGCAATGCAGAGAACTGATAATGCAAATTCCCATTCCGAAATCTCAGGAATTTTCTGCAACTGGGCCTGATAGGAATGTGAAGATAGGCCTCTGAGATCCAGAGTCACCATCCAGTGATCTTTGCCCAGCATAGGTAACAGCTGTTGTAGTGTTAACATCTTGAATTTTGGAATTTCCAGAAAGGTGTTTAGAACGGACAAATCCAGAATTGGTCTCCAAGTATTTCCTTTCTTTGGCACTAAGAAAAGACGGGAATAAAACCCTGTGCCTCTTTCTGCAGAAGGTACTTCCTGTACTGCTCCCAACTGAAGCAGAGAAGAAATTTGTGTCTGTGCTTCCAGTCTTTGCTGATGAGGCACATCCGGCATACCTTTGAAAGGAGGGAATGTGTGAAAATAAAATTTGTAGCCTCGATTTATTATGTCCAATACCCATTTGTCTTGGGTAACCAAATGCCAATTCCTTTTGAAAAGTCCCAGTTTTCCTCCTAGAGGAGCTGCCAGCAAGGCAGAGTCCGGCAGCTGAAGACACAGGTCATTGGGTCTGTTTCCGAAAGGACTGACCCCTGCCCTCCCCAGCAAAAGGGGTAGAAGAACTCAAAGACCTATAAGTAACAGGGCCCTGAGAGGAAGCCCTACCTCTACCTCGCCTCTACCTGCCCCTAGATTGATAATCCGAAGAGGGGAAAGACCATCCCTTAGCAGGCCAATTCCTACTGAACTTAGGGGGCTGAACCTGTAAAAAGTCCTTGACTGTCTGCATAGACTTAGCTTTTTCCTCCATTTTTTTCAAAACTGATTCTACTGGAGGACCAAAAAGAACATCAGATTGTAGAGGAGCATCCATAATTCGAGCCTTAACATGCTCTGACAAGGTCTGATCTTTAAGCCAGGCATGCCTGCGAACAACTGAACTAGTAGCAGCCACCCTGGAAGAAGCCTGTAAAGCATCAAAACCACACTGCAAAGAATGCTTACCAACTTGGTCTGAAGCATGCACTAAACCCTGAAGCTCCTTACATTCAATACCTTCAGCTAAAGCATCTACTTTACATTTCAATTGGCCCAGCAAATAATTTTGATACCTGAGCATATGAAACTGACAATTTAAAGCTCTCATAGCCAAAGTAGAAGAGGTATACAGTTTTTTACCCCACCTATCCAGGGCCCTAGCATCCTTGTCCAGAGGAACTGGATTCCTAACCACAGAAGCCCTAACACCTTTGGGGCCTGGAGTAATAGTTTCTGGATCAGCCCTAGGACTCTCATATAAGTACTTGTGAGCTTCCGGAACCCTATAGTATCTATCTGGTTTAACCGGGGCAGGAGGCAGAGAATCTGGGTTAAGGGCAGCCTCAGAAAATACATCCTGAACAACATCCAGTACAGGGGGAATAGCCAAGGGTCTATGCTGAGGCAAAAACAAGAATTCTCTTAGCCTTTTACGAGAATCAGAATAATCCTGGCCCTCCCATTTGAAATGTTCCCTCATGGAATGCAAAGTCTCAGAGAAAGAAAAATCTTCTGGAGGGGACGAGAGGAGTAGTGTCCTCAGCCTCCGAATCAGAATAGGGAGGGAAATCCTGAAGCTCTTCTACAGAGGAATCTGACTCATTGGAAGACTGAACGAAACCCTCCAACTCTGTCTCTACCCTGGGCCTCTTCGCAGGGGGCATAGAACCCTAATTAAAGTAATCAAATCTTCAGCCATCTTTAACATGTGCTTCCTAGGAGCTGGACCCTGGGACTAGCACCAGCAGGGCAGACTTAGACTTAGAATGGGCTTTGCTTTGAGAAGGAGGCCTAACTACCCTATGAGGGAGGGAACCACTGACATCAGAGAAGCACCCTCAGCCTGGCCTAACACAGGAGAAGCCACTTCCTGTAGTAACAAAGGCTCCCCTTGAGACTCAGGTAAACTTTCAGAAGGAGCCGCTGAAGTAGTCAGGTTCTACAGAACCGGCGTCCGAGTGGACGACTCATCCTGTTTGGACCGCAAAGACTTTTCTTTGCGTTTCTTAGAAGAACCAGGCATCGGAGAATCCGACGGCATGTTGTAATTACAACGTTTACCAAACACCAGCCTAGCACAGTCCAACCGACGTTTAATAGCACGATTGTTAAAAGTAGCACAAAAGCGACACCCAACAACGTCGTGCTCAGGCCCCAAACAAGGAATGCAGAGTGAATGGTAATCCCTATGAGGAATCTGTTTCCCACAAGAAATACAGTTATTAACTTTTTCTGACATCCGTCAATACTGAGGCAAGAAAAAGACAAAAGTGTCCCCAACGGGGTACTTAGCCCAACTTGGTCTCCGGTCTGAAACTCGAAAACCGACAATTCCAGAACGCCGAACGGCACTTGCAAATGCTGCTTCTGCTTAGGACCACGCGGCAAGAAAGACTGAGGTTATGGCGTCGGTCATGCGCATTTGTACTGGCACGTACTGACGTCAGTCTCGGGCGCCGATGACCGACACCGGTTCTAGCCCTTTGGTATTCGGGCCAATTGTGGACAGCGGAGTACCCATATGTAAGGACTGCAGCAATGGGAGACGAAGAACATCTGGCGTCAGTCTGGTCTCTGGAATCGGAGGTATCGGTAATGCGGTGTCTTCGGTTCGGGGCGGTGAAATAACCGCCTCAGAGGGAACCGGGGCACTCGCGGTTGGTTTTGGCGCGGTGTCGGAGGAAGACGCGGGCCGAGGATGTCGGTCCCGGTCTTTTCGTTTCTTAAGGAGTTTGCGATGTCGGTAGTTCCGACGGCATTGTATAATCTAATTTTTTCGCCAAAAAAGTCTTCAGCGAACTCCACCCGGCGCCTGAGAGGGCGCTTATTGAAGCGAGCACAGGCGGCACAGGCCGAGACGTCGTGGTCTGGCCCAAGGCAAGGAAGGCAGTAAGAGTGGAAATCCTTATGAGGTATTTGTTTACCACAAGACAAACAATTATTCACTTTTTCAGTAATTTCTGACATCGGCTGAGGCAAGAAAAGATCCCCAACGGGGTACTTAGCTTTTTTTTGATGACTTCGGATTAGAAGAATACAGGAGCTGACCGACCGGCACTTGCGAACTGCTTCTGCTTCGGGCACCGCACGGCAAGAAAGACTGAAGAAGATGGCGTCGGCTGATGCTTATATACTCCAGCCGCTCTGACTTCGGAGAGAAATGCGACATCAGCCGACGTCGGACCCAGACTTTGGAATCCGGCCGATCGAGGGCTGCCTGAGGCAGGACAACCCATATGTTATGACTGCAGTTGCATTCTTGAAGGACATCTATTGCCCCATAAGCCTGACTAACTTGGTCTGCAAAGCTATGGAAAGGATCATCATGGACCTCATAAATAAAGATATTGGGGACCTACAGACACTGGATCCTACCCAGTTCGGCTTTGTTAAGGGCAGATCCTGCCTCTTAAACCTGGTTGATTTCTTTGAAACAGTCACCAAGGCCATTGACGAGGGGAAGGTGGTCCACACAGCCTACCTGGACCTCGCAAAAGCCTTCGATACAATACCCCACTCTGGCATTATAGACGAGCTCACCAGCTTAAATATAAACCCCTATGTCACTAGATGGATTGCAAACTGGCTCAAGGACAGAACCCACATGGTTAGAATTGCTGGAGCCATGTCAGACTCCAAACCAGTTACAAGTGGTGTCCCACAAGGCTCAGTCCTGGGACCTCTCTTGTTAGGTATATATTTCTCGGAGGTACAGGCCAACACAGAAGGACTGTGGCTGACCAAGTTCGCAGATGACTGCAAACTGGGCGCCATAATAGACTCTCCAGCCGACACAAGCATCCTCCAAAAGGGCCTCATAGAAACAGACAACTGGTGCCAGAGCCATGGCCTCAAGCTAAATGCCAAAAAATGTATAGTCATCCCCTTTGGCAAAAACAAAGTGCCCACAAATTACCACATAGGTGGTAATCCATTAAGTACAGAAGAAGTAATTGGGGACATGGGGACCCAAGTTGATAGCAATCTCTCATTTGACAACCACGTGGCCAAAGTGGTTAGAAAAACATTTTATATAGCCCACCTAATCATGAAGGGATTCACATCTAGATCAGGGAAGGTCATCTTGCCTCTTTACTCATACTTCATCAGGCCCATAATTGAGCCCCTTTTGGGATGTACCTGAGCCCCTTTTGGGATGTACCTTACCAGACACCTGCAGCAACTGGAAAGACCCCAAAGGTACCTCACCAAGAGGATCAAAGGGCTAAAACAGATGCCATATGCTGCCCGGTTAAAGAAACTCAAGCTCTACTCAGTGGCATACCACCTGTTCAGAGGCGATCTGTGCCTGACGTATAAAGCCATGTCCAACCCGGAATTAATGGACATGCTGCACCTCAGAAAATCCAAATCCCATCGAGCTACGCGCTCGAGAGACTTGAACCTCAGCACTGAAATAAATAGAACATGCTGGAGGGACAGATTCATAACCCAGAGGCTCCCTTCACTCTGGAATAAAATCCCAGTCCAGGTTAGGCAGAGTCCCTCATTGACTATTCAAGAGGAATCTTGATGAGTGGATGGGAAATCGTAGGTTTACCCCGGGTATCACTTCTGTGTCACTGTTAGACAGAGGCACAGTATACTAACCTCGAAAAAGGGCATAACAAAATAAATTTAAAATGGGTGGCGAAAGCTAAACACATTCTGGCTAGGCTTATAAATGCCCTAGGGCAGATAGCCTAGTATGAACCTATGAACATTAGAATCCTCCTCCTCTGGGATAATGAAATCTTTGGGGGAAGTCTTATTTGGGTTTCATAAGAAAAGGATTCCTCAGAAGAGGAGTAAGCCAAGAACTGGTTGAGGTTCAGGGTGCTTAGTTTTTTGTTTTCTCTTCAAAGGAGTAGTGGGTGGAGAAAGCATCGAGGTAGACGTCTGTTTGGTAGGAAGAGAAGGAGTAGGGCCTTCCGACTGAGTTGCGGTTCCCCTCCACCATCAGGGCTTGAGGCGCAGCTTGGGATTCTGGCCTAATTTTCTTAGCCTTTTTCCTCGGCGGCTCATCAGACAGGCTTACCCCTCCTTCCATACAGAGTGCTAAGCGACGTAGCCTTTGACTCTTTAAATATAACTTCAGTCCCTTGAGGCAGCTGTGAAGAGTTTTGGGGACGAAAGATTTATAAATGGGGCAGGATGAATGGTCGTGGGCCTCGCTCACTTCCCTTTCTAGCGGATATAGGTTCATATATTGGTACTAGGCTATCAGCTCTAGGGCCTACTATACAAGCCCAGCCATAAGAATTCCCTGGCTATTCCTTCCCACACTATTTACTTCCCTGGACCCCTGTCTAGCAGGGCGACTGACGTGATCCCCGGGGTGAATTTCCTCTCTCCCATCCAATCGTCAAGGTTCCTTTTGAAGAGGGCCAAAGAGGCACTCTGACATGTATGGGCAGTCTATTCCAGAGTCTGGGGAGTCTCTGGGTCACATGCAAGTATAAACTGTAATCCAAAAACAAGGGAAAAACCCAACAGGGTACTTATCTGCATCGGTCAAAGCAGCAGTAATCTGGTCTTGAACGGAATTGTAACCGGTCATCTGAAGAAACGTTATCTGCTTATGGAACTGGCAAACAAGAGTCAGACGTTCACTGCAGCAGAAAAATCCTGATGAAGGTGTGTGCAGATGTCACTTTTATACGAAACGTCAGTTTATGGCCCTGGTAAGGGACGTCACATGCACCCTCCTGGAACAAAGACTTTTGTACATTGGCTGGACAGTGGCACTGCAAGCAGCAACTCCCTACTGTTATGAATACTGCAACATGAGAATAGAAGGACATCCTTTTTTTGATTATAGAAAGAACACAGGTGTTTTTGAGTGCTTTCCCAGAACCTCAGCGCATCTGACAGGCGAAGAAAAAGAGAAGAAAGGGAGACACATCTGCAGGGTAGTCGCAGACTCCCTTCCTATTTCACGAAAGGATTGCCTTTGTTGTGAGTAAGCTGCCTATCGGGTGATAGAATCCGCCACATAACACAAGCACTCTGGTCACTCCACAGCAAGTACAAATATGACAGTCATTGTCCATGCTGGTGTGAACGACCTGAGACGTACCTCCCTGGACTACATGAAGAGAGACAGAGGAGCTCTCTGATTATGTAGCCCAGGCAGGTATGACCCTGAGCAGTATCCTTCCTTCACCAAGAATGATGCCACAACATAGAGACAAGATGATCAGCTTTAACAATTGGCTTAATTTCTGGTGTCATTCAAAGGTGATCCAGTGTCTGTCTGCCTGGGATGACATGCTTGACAAGCCATGCTGCTTCGCAAGGGATGGCTTGCACCTGTCACCCCTGGGATTCTGGATATTGGCTAAGGCTCTTGCCACCCCCATAGTGCCTTTTTTAGGCAAGGCTCAAATTCTAAACCTACCACCCTAGAAAACAAAAATGGGAAGAACCTAAGGGTAATGCTGCTCAATGCCAAAAGTCTAAATCTCAAAATGCACGCACTTGAGGCCCTTCTCAGTATGGAGAAAATCGATGTCTGTGCTGTGACTGAAACCTGGTTCAAGGCTCCTGAGAGCATCCCGGCACTATCAGGTTTTACCTCCTATCATGCGTTCCGGCCCCAAAACCCGGACCACACCACAAAAGGAGGGGGTGTATCCATATTCATCAAGGATACCCACACCTCCAGGTTGGTGGCAACGCACGAAGCATCGGAAACCATCCAGGTGCAATTAACCATAGGCAAAACTGCTCTACAATTTGTAGCATGCTACAGGCCACCCTCTCAAACTCAGGAACCCCACACAGCCTTCCTGAAGACACTGGAGAGTATAAATGCATCTCCAAACACCATTATATTGAGTGACTTCAACTACCCGAATATAGACAGAGAACATTACTCAAGCCCCAACTTTCTAGCCCAAAGGTTCCTGGAGTTCATAAATTCAAATGCCATGGAACAACTAGTCACCGTTCCCACAAGAGGAAAAAATATACTAGATCTCATCATCACAAACATGGGGACAAAATGCTCCACACCGGAAGTATATCCCTCATTGGTGAGATCAGATCACAAACTTATCTCACTGGAAATCCACATCCCCCACCCCAAACAAAAAAGACCACAGTGAAGAACTTCTCTAAAGCAAACTTCACACTACTCAAGACTGGTGTGGTATCCTTCAAGGCCCCCGAGCCAGTGGAAACCACAACCCAAGCTGCGGAAGCCCTTACAAATGCCTTCTACGAACACCTCCAGGACTGCATGGATCAGGCAATCCCTAATAAAACCAAGACTCTTTCCACCAAGGGCAAACGCCCAGTCTGGTGGACCCCAGCCATAAACAAACTTTACAATAAGAGGAGAAAGCTGTTACAAGATAGAGCAAAATCCATAAAAGAGAAGACACCCTTGATCATTATTAGTAAAAAAATACGAGCACTCAAAATCATCCAAGGCCAACTTTGAGAGAAAAATTGCAATAGATTCAAAAGACAATCATAAGGCCTTCTTCAGCTGTGTTAGAAACCTGGGTGGAAACTCCCAGATATGCGCAGAATTAGTCCAAAATGATACAAAAATCACTGAACCCACAGACGTTGCCAACATACTGGCAGACAGGTTCAGTGCAAACTTCACCCCCTCTCCCCCCCCAAAAGGAGAGAACTATCCCAGCGGAGTGTAGCCTTCCCAGACATCTCAAATGCGCAGGTGAAAGCTGCTCTCTCTAAAGCTAAAAACACAGCATCAATGGGACCGGATGGTGTCCCCGGCTGTGTGCTACACGAACTCAACGAGGAACTAAACCTGCATATAAGGCAGCTGGTTAAACTTAGCCTTACCACAGGATACGTGCCCAAGGAGTGGCATACGGCAACTGTGGTCTTACTCCACAAAGGCGGTGCCTCTACGGACCCTGGTAATTACCGCCCCATAAGCTTAACAAGCCTGGTCTGCAAAGCTATGGAGAGGATCATAATGGAACTCAAACGAAGACATAGGGGACTTGCAGACATTGGACCCGACCCAGTTTGGCTTTGTCAAGGGCAGATCATGCCTTTTGAACTTGGTCGACTTCTTCGAAACAGTCACCAAGGCCAATGATGAGGGAAAGGCAGTCCATACAGCCTACCTTGACCTTGCAAAAGCTTTCGACACAATACCCCACTCGGGTATTATAGAGAAACTTACCAGCTTAAATGTAAACCCATATGTCACAAGATGGGTTGCAAACTGGCTAAAGGACAGAACCCACAGGGTTAGAGTTGCTGGCGCCATGTCAGACTCCAAGCTGGTCACAAGTGGTGTCCCAAAGGGCTCAGTCCTTGGCCCCCTGTTGTTCGGCATCTACTTCTTAGAAGTACAGGCAAACATAGGAGGACTATGGCTGACAAAGTTTGCAGATGACTGCAAACTGGGCGCCATAGTGGAAAGTACATCGGACACAGATATCCTTCAGAGGGGTCTCACGGAAATTGATAGCTGGTGCCAGAGCCATGGCCTGAAGTTAAATGCCAAAAAATGTATAGTCATACTCTTCGGGAAAAACAAGGTAACCCCAAGCTACCATATAGGTGGCAATCCATTAAGCACAGAAGAGGTTATCAGGGACCTGGGGACACAGGTTGACAGTGGCCTTTCTTTTGACACTCACATTGCTAAAGTGGTTAGAAAGACCTTCTACATTGCCCACCTGATCATGAAGGGATTCACATCCAGATCAAGTAAGGTCATTGTTCCCCTGTACTCTTCACTTATCAGACCAATGATAGAGTACAATGCCCCATTCGGGATGCATCTCACCCGACACCTGCAGCAATTGGAGAGACCCCAAAAGTTCCTCACCAAAAGGATAAAGGGACTCCAAAATCTGTCATATGCTGCCAGACTGAAGAAACTCCAGCTCTATTCAGTCGCATACCGCCTGCTCAGAGGTGACCTGTGCCTGACATACAAGGCCATGTCCAACCCGGAATTAATTGACATGCTCCACCTCAAAAAATCCAAATCTACCAGATCCACTAGAGCAAGTGACTTAAACCTTAGCACGGATATAAATAGGACATGCTGGAGGGATAGATTTGTCACCCAGAGACTCCCTATGCTGTGGAATAAAATCCCGGTCCATGTGAGGCAGAGCACCTCGCTGGCTCTGTTCAAGAGAAATCTTGACCGGTGGATGGGCGATCGTAGGTTTACCCCGGGAATCATCTCTGTGTCACTGCTGGACAGAGGCACAACAAACTAATGGGCACAGTATTTTTTAACATAAGGGGTGGCGTAAGCCACAAAACTTTGGGCTAGGCTTATAAATGCCTTAGGGCAGATAGCCTAGTATAAACCTATGAACCTATGAGGATGGGTGAAAGTCCTAGGCTTCTGCTGTCTCTTGCCTCCGCTGGAAGACTTGCTGGAGGGGTTTAGAGTGTGGCTTTGAACAAATACAGTCTTAAAAGGGAAGCTCCTGTGAAACCAGGACACAGGAGAAAAGTACAGTTTTGTACCTACCATAAATGTAGATGTCCGATAGGTATGCATCTGCAGTCATAACATATGGGTTGTCCTGCCTCAGGCAGCCCTTCGGTCGGCCGGATTCCAAAGTCTGGGTCTGGCCTCGGCTGATGTCACACTTTCCCCGACGTCAGAGCGTCTGGGGTATAAAAGCATCAGCCAACGCCATTTTCCTCAGTGTTTCTTGCCCCAGATGCCAAGTGCCCTCTAGGAAGGCCAAATTTGGAGGAATGCAATAAATTCCAAACATTTTCCAAAATATATACATATATATACAAACAAATACACCATAATAGATCCCCCAGCTAGCTAATGGAGGGGTAAGTACCCCAGGAATACCACAGAGGGGAAGGAGGGAGGGTAAACCTGACTGCAGATGCATACCTATCGGACATCTACATTTATGGTAGGTACAAAACTGTACTATGTCCTTCAAGGATGCATCTGCAGTCATAACATATGGGTAGAATACCATAGCCAATCTGGGGGAGGAGGTACTAAGAAAAGGATGGTGTAGTTAAGATACCCTGCAGGACTGCTGTAGCAAAACCTGCTCTGGATCTGGAGTATAAAGGTAAATTGTAATGTTTGGCAAATGTATGCACGGAGCTCCATGTAGCAGCTTCTAAAATGTCCTTGGTAGCCACCCCTCTTAGGAAGGCTGTAGTGGTGGCTGTTGCACTCGTGGAATGAGGCCTAATGTTTGCAGGAACTGTCTTTCCATGAAAGGAGTAACAAAATCGAATGCAATTTCCTATCCACTTTGAAATTGTCTGTTTGGAAATTGCTTTTCCTTGCACCCCAGCAGCATATGCTACAAGGAGTTGGTCAGTCTTCCTGTAACTTTTAGTTCTGTCCAAGTAGTAGCGTAGTTGTCTGTGTATATCCAAAGTGTGTAGAAGTTTATTTTGTGGATTTGGGAAGAAAGTAGGCAAGTGAATAGCTTGGTTCAGGGATACCCTAGATACCACCTTTGGCATAAAAGTAGGGTTGGTTCTCAATGAAACTCTGTCCTGATGGAAGATAAGAAATGGTTGTACTGCCATTAATGCTTGTAACTCAGATACTCTTCTTGCTGAAGTTATGGCCAGAAGGAATGCAGTCTTCCAAGACAGAAACTGTAGATCCGCCGATGCTGCTGGTTCAAAGGGAGGAAGTGTTAGTTTCTCCAGCACAAAGTTGAGATCCCAAGTAGGTAAAGGGGGTTTCCTTGGAGGCTTGATGTTTCTGATTCCTCTCAGAAATTGCCTGAGGAGAGGGTGCGAGAAGATAGGTGGATCAACATTGTATTCTGCTGAAATTGCTGAGGCATGAATTTTAATGGAAGAATAGGACAGGCCATTGTGGAACAATTCTGCTAAGTATTCCAGAATATGTGCCATGCTCGCCACTGTCACATCTAAGCCTTTTGTTGTGTTCCAAATGAGAAATCTTTTCCATTTTGCTGAGTATGTCTTCCTTGTGGAAGGCTGGCGAGCTTCCATAATAATGTCCTTTACTCTCTGTGATAAGTTATTTTGAGGGGGGTTTATGGAATTTTCCAGGCAGTTAGCTGCAATGTTTTCAAGTTGGGATGCATGATTTTGAAATTGTTCTGCGTCAGAAGAAGAGGCCATAGGGGGAGAGGCCATGGTTTCGTCTGTGACATGCTCCTCAGTAGAGGGTACCAGTGCTGCCTTGGCCAGTCTGGAGCTATCAGAATCACTCTTGGCTGTTCTGCCCTGATCTTCAGTAAAACCTTGGACATTAATGGGAGAGGTGGGAAGGCATATACTTTTAGAGCTTTCCAGCTGAAAGAGAGAGAGTCCACCTTCCAAGCTTGTGGGTGGTATGTCCTTGAGCAGAATGTCTTCAGTTGATGATTGTGGGGCGAGGCGAACAGATCTATCTCCGGCTTTCCCCATGCTTTTGTTATGAGTAGAAAGATGTCTGGGTGCAGCATCCATTCGTGTGCATCCATGGTAGTTCTGCTTAAGCTGTCTGCCAGTGCATTTTCTTTCCCTGGCACGAACTGGGACTGTAGTTGGATATTGAGTTTCAAGCATAGTTCCCATAGATTCATGGCCAGCCTGCATAGAGGGTAGGAATGCGTGCCTCCCTGCTTGTTTATGTACCACATGACTGTGGTGTTGTCTGTCCTTATTAACAGGTGGCCTTGATGGAGGAAAGGTTTGAAGGCCTTGATTGCGTGTATCACTGCCAGCATTTCCTTTTGGTTTATGTGCATGCGCAGCTGCCCTTGAGACCATAGGCCTTGGATACATTTGCTCTCCATGTGTGCTCCCCATCCTCGGTCTGAAGCGTCCGTGGTGATGGTTTGTTTTGTTTTTGGTTTGTTGAAAAGCAACCCTCTGTTGGACTGGCAGGCTTGAGCCCACCACAGGAATTCCTTTTGAAGGCAAGGAATGATTGGTATCAAAGTTTACAAACTGTGACTGCTGAGACCATACACTCCTTAGGTACCATTGTAATTTTCTCATATGCAGCCTGGCTTGTGGAATCAGAATTATGCAGGATGCCATGTAACCCAGGGCCTGCAGGATTTTCCTTGCAGTTAGCCGAGTTTGTCTTGTCAGATTCATGAAGTAATCCGGAAGTTGTTTTTGTTTTTCTTCTGTGAGAAAGGCCATTTGGGTGGTTGTGTCTAGCTCTGCACCCAAAAAGGTTATCCTTTGGGATGGAACAAGTCTTGATTTTTGGATGTTGACTGTGTATCCCAAGGCATGTAGTAGGTGGATGGCATAGGCCAAGTCCTTTATCAAATTTTTCTTGTTGTCCGCTTGTATAAGGCAGTCATCCAGGTATGGGTAGATTTGAATCCCCTGAAGTCTGCAGTGTGCAATTACTGATGCCAGGCATTTCGTGAATACTCTGGGCGCAGTAGATAAGCCAAAGGGCAATGCTGAGAATTGATAATGCTCTGATCCTGCAAGAAATCTGAGGTGTCTTCTGCAACTTTGTCGAATAGGGACATGCAGGTATGCCTCCTTGAGATCTAGAGTCACCAGCCAAGACTCCTTGCCCAGCATGGGAAGAAGTTGCTGTAGGGTCAGCATCTTGAATTTTGGCACAATGAGGTAAGTATTCAGTGCGGACAGGTCGAGAATAGGCCTCCATTGATTTTCTTTTCTTGGAACAAGGAATAATCTGGAGTAAAATCCTTGGCCTTGTTCTGAAAGAGGTACCTTCTCTATGGCTTTCATTTGTATTAAGTTGTTGATCTGCTTTAAAGCCTCTGCCCTCTGATTTGGTGGCAGGTTTGGCATTCCGTTTCTTCTTGGTAAAGTGTGGAAATGGAACCTGTATCCTTTGTCTATTATTTGCAGTGTCCCTTGTAATATAATGCCAGTTTTTTGAGAATAAAGAAAGCTTTCCGCCCAAGGGTGCTTCCAATTGAGCCCTGGTAGGCGGAATCAAAGGAAAGTCATTGAGTCTGTCCAGGTGTAGTAGTAGTTGTTGTTTCTCCTGCACTACCTCTCTGGTTGGTAGGCTGCCACTGACGACCTCTGTAGGAGCCTCTAGCTTGCCCTCTACCTCTGGGACGCCTGTTCCTGCCCCTCTGGGATCTGTCCGAGTCTGGAAAGGACCAATTCTTAGTAGGCCAGTTTCTGCAGAATCTCGGTGGTTGTACTTGCAGAAAGTCCTTAACTGTTTGCACAGATTTCGCATTTTCTTCAACCTTCTTTAAGACCTCCTGAGCCGAGGAACCAAATGATTTTTGTTTTTCCATTGGAGCATCCAGGAGTTTAGCTTTAACATGGTCTGGTAAAGATTGTTCCTTCAGCCAGGCATGCCTACGAATAACTGCCCCAGTCATAGCGGACCTACATGAAGCTTCCAGTGCATCATAACCACACTGCAAGAAATGATTACTAACCTGCTGTGAGTTATGTACCAGATCCTGAAGGGATTTACGGTCAAGGGGTTCAGAAGAGGAAAGCTTTTTATGCAATTCATCTAACAAATACTCTTGGTACTGTATCATAGGAAATTGACAATTTAATGCCCTCATGGAAAGAGTTGCAGAAGTATATACCTTCTTTCCCCATCTCTCTAAAGCTCTAGACTCCCTTTCAGAAGGTAGAGGGTTTTTGGCAGTGGCAGCTGCAACCCCTTTAGGGCCCTGAGAAATAGTATCTGGGTCTGCAGAATGGGCCTTGTACAGATATATATGAGAATCCGGGACCCTGTAGTATCTATCAGGTTTGGCAGGTGCCGGAGGGAGAGAATCAGGGGCTGTACTAACATCATTGTACACATCAACAATAACATTCAAAACAGGAGGTATAGCTAAGGGCCTATGCTGAGGTAAATGTAAAAAGGTCCTTAATCTCTTTCTAGAATCAGAAAATTCCTGACCCTGCCATTGAAAATGTTCTCTCAGAGTGTAGTGTCTCACCAAAGGAAAACTCTTCAGGAGGGGAGGCCGAAGGGATAGATTCTTCAGCATCAGAATCCTCGTAGGCCGAATAAGTCTCCTCCTGGTGATCTGACAACTCAGATCCATCCGTAGACTCATCTGAAGAGTGTTGGTCAGAGGGCTCAGTCCTGGGCCTTTTGTCTGGTCGTGGGTGAGAGCCCCTGTCCGGGTGAGGCTGAGAACCTCTAATTAAAGAAATAAGATCCTCTGCAAGGCTGAGGATCTGAGAACTAGAAGAAGGTCTCTAAGAGGTAGTCTTGAGAGGCAAAGCGTTAGGAAGTTTAGCAGCTTTAGCCCTGGAAAAAGCCTTAATGGACATGGAAGCAGGGGGTCTAGCTGCACCACGTGCAGGAGTAGACTTGTCCAAAGGAATGGTGTCGGACATTTCCTGGACACTGGTTTCAGTAGGTAGCTCAGTAGCAGACTCAGCCGGGGCCCCCAGGGCCACGGTGGTCGGTTGAGTGGATTCGATTAAAGGAAGTGCCGAGGACTCTGTTTCGGCCGAAACAGACACACTTGCGGTAGGCCTTACCGTGGTTTCAGCCGAAATCGCGGGCCGCGAGTGTTGGTCCTTGTCCTTCCGTTTTTTCACCAAATGCGATGTCGGAGTCTCCGACGGCATCTTATATGCAAAATTAGCCCCAAAGAATTCCTCTGCAAACTCCGACCGACGTCTAAGAGTTTGTCGGTTGAAGGAAGCACAGGCTGAACAGGCCGAGACGTCGTGGTCTGGACCTAAGCAAGGGAGGCAGTAAGAGTGGAAATCCTTATGAGGTATTTGTTTCCCACAAGTTAAACAATTATTTACTTTATCTGACATCGTCTGAGGCAAGAAAGAGTCCCCAATGGGGTACTTAGCTTTTTCGAAGTCTTCGGTAGCTGAATCCCAGGATCTGACCGACCGGCACTTGCGAACTGCTTCTGCTTCGGGCACCGCGTGGCAAGAAAGACTGAGGAAAATGGCATCGGCTGATGCTTTTATACCCCAGACGCTCTGACGTTGGGGAAAGTGCGACATCAGCCGAGGCCAGACCCAGACTTTGGAATCCGGCCGACCGAAGGGCTGCCTGAGGCAGGACAACCCATATGTTATGACTGCAGATGCATCCTTGAAGGACATCCAGGATGTGCGTTTCAACTCCTCTTCCTTGCTTTTTTTCCTGTAAGGATTGAGAGGGGCTGCTGCCTTACCAAATAAGGCTAAATTGTCCAGTGTTGCATCCATTAATTTTGATGTAAAGTCATCCTGGAAGGGCTGCAACTTGAGTCAGGAAAATCCTCTAAGAACTGATTGCCACTTGGGAGGAAGCACCCCGTATAGAGTCAAGGCTTGTCCTTCTGAATCTGGATGACCTGCAAAGTCACTAGATATCAGAGAGAAAAGCTCTAACGAGTACTTAGTCATACGTGTCTGACAACTGATTTCCCTGAAAGCCAAGGTGGCCGACATACAAGCCTTTTTACCTAGTCTCTCATGGGTTCTA
Source organism: Protopterus annectens (assembly GCF_019279795.1). Classification (NCBI taxonomy): domain Eukaryota; kingdom Metazoa; phylum Chordata; order Ceratodontiformes; family Protopteridae; genus Protopterus; species Protopterus annectens. Next base: position 561,489,055 of record NC_056734.1, read on the forward strand.
CTCTGTCTGATGAGAGAAGACTGGAGGAGAGATGTACCCTAGGTGGTTTACCTGTGGCTACAGAAATGACGGCTGGATCTGCAGCAGGGCACCTAAAGAGGAATTTACAATGGTCAGGGACCCTGTAGAAGCGTTCTGGCTTATTGGGGGCTGCAGCCCGGGAGTCTGGGTTTGTGAAGCATTGTGAAAGGCAGCCAGAAATGCAGGATGCACATATAGAACTGCAGACGGGTCAGGGACATCAAGTTGTAGAAGCAGATAACATCTTTTCTGGACATCGGAAATTTGAGAAGTGCCCCATTTATAGTGTTCTCTCATTTTCAGAAGTGTTTCACCAAAAGACCTTTCTTCCACAGGGGAGCCAGCACCGACCACCTCCTCTTCAGGGGAGGGGAAACATTCCTGGGAAGAAGAGATTCCTCTTCATCAGATGATTCAAAAGCTGAGTCATTGTCCCTAATCCTTTTTTCATAAGGTTGTGGAGCTGTTGTAGGAGCATGCTGAGAGGAACACTGCTTAAGTGCCATGAAGAACTAGAACAAGCTCCGAGAAAAGGCTTGCTATTCTGTAGGGACCTCTATGGTAGTGGACAGATGCTTAGTCTTTTGCTTTTTCTTTGTAGGAGAAACGATCTTCTGCAATGTCAGAAGACAGGACAAAGGCCTACATTCACATGTTTCTTGTAGTATCTCTTCTCTTGCTTGAGTGTGAGGTACCCCCCCCCCCCCAGGACACTCCACACTTTGGTGCCTAGGTTCCCCCCCCACGACATCCTGATAGGGCGTCCGTTCAACCTCCAGAGACATGCTCGCAGCCAAAGTCAAGGTGACCTCAGAACTAGGCTCGGCTTATGAATCTGTGCCTGAAGTCAGACGAACCTCCGGGTTGATAAGCGCCTTGGGAGAAACGTCTGATGGTGGAGGTGCAACAGAAGCCGCAAGCCAAGGTTTCTTGGCTTTGTTCTTCACTAGCTTGGTGTCCGACTCTGAGGTACCCTCCATATGCTTAGCTAGCAACTTAAGCAGTTGATTCTTTAAATATATAGCAAGTGAGGGAAAGCCTGCTTCTAAGGGTCTTTGGAATTAACCTTACACATCCTAAACAATTTAAGGCAGCCACCAATGAGCACTTTAAAAGTCACTGGTTCTGCCACTGCACTCTCTCCTCCCTTAAACACACCCTACTTCTCATACCTTAATCTACTTTCTGCATTTAACTCACTTCTCACTAGCTCTCTCTAATCTTCCTTGACTGCTCTTTCTAATGTCTTCTAAAATCTATTAAGCAAATCGCCTCAGAGAAACATTCTATTGCAAGTGTCTTGGCCTTCATGCAACTAAATTATGATAAAAATGGGTTTTTGTAACCACTTACCCCAAAAACTCTATTCATCTTAATGACATTTATTTTTATACATCTTGAAATAGTTTTGCTATACTCCTGATTATTGACACTATATAACATTGTATTGCTACGTAATGTCTTGTAATAATCCTGTTAACATTTTTGTTTAATGCTAATTTATAATGAAAATTGTTTAATATGTTAGAGCATTTCTCCCCAGGCCACTGCTGAAAAAGGGCTCTTCAGCTCAGTCGGACAATCCCGGTAAACAAATGTAAAATAAATAAATAAATAAAATGCTAGAGGACTTGTGGTTGCTGTCAGGACCTAAACAAGAGACACCCCTAGAATGGCTGCTCTTATGTGGAATTTGTCTTTCACACCGGCATTTGTCCTTCCTGGATGACATAACCAAAACAGTAGCAAGAGACAATATTCCCCAAGGGCACTTATCTGGCAAAAGGCTGAAGATGCAAATATTGCAATGATCAGACTGTCAGAATGGCGTTCTGACCAGCATCAGAAAAGTTCAGAGGATGGTATGTGCCTATGTCTGACAGCAGCCTACTTAAGACGTACCCCACACCCTATAGTACAAGACATTTGTTTATTGGCAGACATCAGGTCGCCTTCAGGCAGGAGCTTCGTCAGGTTAAGAACACTACAGCAAATGAAGAGGACATAATCTGGGTTCAAAGGAGTCATTCTTGACTTGCTTTTCTTTGGCAATGTATTTTTTCTCTTTACTTTTTTGTTCTAGCTAGTGCAAGAGGAGGGCATAAACCCTTCAGAGTGAATATGTTACTGGGTTTTTGGTGAGAATGCTGGCCAAAGCCTTGTGCAACATCTCAAGTCATTTGTAGGTACTCTTGCCTTAGGGATGCCATATGCACATACAGTTCATATTTATCTTGGGGTCGGGATTTTGTGGTCATAGCAGCCATACTTCTTGTAGCCCCCTGTCTGTGTGCAAAAAGCGGAAATACAGCAGCTATCAATGTAACAAAACATCACACTAAAGTAGAAAAAAACTAACTACAATGTCAGCACAACTGCAAACACCAAATGACTTTTTCCACAAAACATTCGAGTACTGAGAAAAACAAAATGGGAAGGAATAAGGGCCGAAAAAGTACAGTTGTGTACCTACCATAAATGTAGATGTTAGAGTGTATTCACTGTTGCAGTCATTACACTTGGTTTACCCTGCTGGCAGGCTACCCGCAGTCGGCCAGAATTTCAAAGTCCTGGTCCGGCGTCGGTTGCTGTCGCCTCTTCCCTGATGTCAGAGCGCCAGGGTATACAAGATGCAGCAAACGCCATTTTCTTCAGTTTTTCTTGCCCCAGATGTCAGGTGCCCCCAAAAGGGTAGGCTAAAAACAGTGCTCACAAAAAGCATGCACAAAATAAACATTACCTTCATCTACAAGCAAATACACCACATAGGTTGTATAGAATAGAGAAGTACAGTTAAGTCCCAACAAAGAAAGGGGGATGGTGGGTGGGTAACCTGGACTGCAACAGTGAATACACTCTAACATCTACATTTATGGTAGGTACACAACTGTACTATGTTCATCGTGTTTCACTGTTTCAGTCATTACACTTGGGTTGAATCCCAAAGCAGAGGTTGGGCGGCTGGGTCTAAATAGGATTAGGAGTGGCTATGAGGCCCTGCAGAACTGCAGTGGCAAAGCCTGCTCTGGATTTAGAGTAAAGAGGTAAGTGGTAGGGCTTGGTAAAGGTGTGCACTGAACTCCAAGTTGCAGCCTCCAAAATTTCCTTGGTTGGCACTCCTCTGAGAAAGGCTGCTGCCCTGGTAGAATGTGGCCTAATATTCTTAGGTACTGATTTGCCATGCTGTGCATAGCAGAAGTGAATGCAGTGTCCTATCCATTTTGAAATGGTCTGCTTTGAAATAGCCGTTCCTTGTGATCCTGTAGCATATGCCACAAAAAGTTTCTCAGTCTTTCTGACAGCATTAGTTTTGTCCAGGTAGAAGCATAGCTGTCTGTGTATGTCCAAAGAGTGCAGAAGTCTCTACCCTTTATTCTGGGGATTTGGATAAAAAGTTGGCAAATGAATGGCCTGGTTAAGAGCCACACTGGAAACTATCTTTGGCATAAATGTTGGGTTTGTCCTTAGAGAAACCCTGTCCAGATGGAAAATGATAAAAGGTTCCACTGCCATTAATGCCTGTAACTCTGAGACTTCTTGCTGAAGTTATTGCTAGGAGCAGAGCAGTTTTCCATGATAAAAATGGTATCTCAGCTGTACTGACTGGCTCAAAAGGAAGCAATGTGATCTTTTCCAAGACAAAGTTGAGGTCCCATGTAGGTATCGACGCTCTCCTTGGGGGTCTTATGTTTCTGGCCCCTCTGAGGTACTGTCTTAGCAGTGGATGTGAAAAAAAAAAAAGAAGTTATGTACCTACTATAACGTTCCATGTTAGTTGTTTTCTTCTCGCCTTCTTGCTTGGTTGGGGTTCGGAGCCGATCCTCTGCTCCGACTCGGCCATCTTCAAAAGCTCGAGAGCTGATTACTGGCTCGAGGCTCCCCTATATCCCATGATGCCTGGCGCTAGATACCCAGATCTCCTTTGGTAAATCTAACTGCAGACATAATAAATGAATGCTATCCTAGAATGCATAAATCCTACTGGGGAGACTACTAAGCAGAAGGAAATAGCCAGAGAAGACTTAGCCAGTGCAAAATCAAGAGAAACTCTTCTCGGTCCACTACGACAGGGGGATGGAGGGTGGGACGCAAGAATAAAGGCAAGAAGAAGACAACTAACATGGAACGTTATGGTAGGTACATAACTTCTTTATGTTAAGTTGTCTATCTCGCCTTCATTCTTGCTGGTTGGGACAGTGTCCCTAGCACCTAAAATCCTGGGCGGCTCATCGGAAAAAGACTCTTCAGAACAGTGGAAACAATCAGGTCTGCTCCTGGAAACCAAATCCAACTTGTAATGCGAAATGAAAGTATGTGGGTTGGCCCATGTAGCCGCAGCACAAATAGATTCCATGGGTAACCTAGCCTGAAAAGCCACCGAAGTGGCTAAAGCTCTGGTGGAGTGATTTTTTTGGTTTGACTGGAAATTCTTTATTCCTGAGTTGCTATATGAATGTGATGACAGAAGACAACCACCTGGATAAGGTTACCTCGGAGACCAGAAGACCCTGTTTACCTACTGCATAAGACAGGAACAGTTGATCTGATTTTCTAATGTCTTTGGTTCTATGTAAATAAAAGCGTAGTTGCCTGTGAACATCTAACTGATGCAACTTATACTCCGCCCTGTTGGAGTGGTTAGGGAAAAACACAGGAATTTCTATGGACTGATTCAAGTTACTTTCTGAAGAGACCTTAGGAAGCAAGGAAGGATTAGTCCTAAGAGCAACTCTGTCATTGTGGAACACGAGGTATGCGGGATGGATAGAAAGAGCCTGTAGTTCCGAAACTCTTCTGGCTGAAGTAATAGCTACCAGAAAAAGGGTTTTCCAAGATCAGAACTTCAGTGAACAAGAAGCTGCAGGTTCGAAAGGGGGCAAAATTAGCGAAGCTAAAATCAAATTTAGATCCCAGAGTGGTGGAGGATCTCTCACTGGGGGCCTGAGCAGAGTGGTTCCTTTGAGAAAGGCTTTACACAGCTTATGGGGACATGATATTGTTTTCCGACAGGATAATGTGAAAATTTGAAATTTCCGCTAACTGAACTCTAATTGTAGCGGAAGCGGACCCAGCATGGAAGAGCTCTGCGAGAAATTCCAAGATGGAGTGTAAGGGGGCTGAAAAGGGGTCTATACTTTTTGTCTCTGCCAATGAAGAAAAACGTTTCCACTTACTAGCGTAAGTTTCACTGGTCGTAGACCTGTGTGAGGACAAAAGGATTTCGCGCACAGAGGGGGAGATATCTGGGAGCCTGGCTAAGGTTGGAAGTGGAGCAACCACGCTGTGAGCTGGAGAGAATGCAGGGATTGGTGCAGCCCGCCCGATTGACGAATCAGGAGGTCTGGAACTAGCTCCAGAATCCAAGGCTGTTCGAGAAGAGAAGAACGGAAACCATATTTGTCGAGGCCAGTAAAGAGCAATGAGGATCATTTTGCAACCCAAAACGGCAGCCTTCTGAATTAGCTTCGGTAGGAGGGGGAAAGGATGGAATGCATAAAGAAGTCCCTGGGGCCAATCGTGGACTAGAGCGTCTCTGGTGGAATGTTGGAAGGGAGTTGCAAAAAGGTCGCAGCAAGGTTGGCCCCATCTGCGGAAGATTTGGTCCGCAACTAACTGGTTCAGAGACCACTTGTGAGGCATGAGAATTGCTCTGCTCAGTCTTGTCTGCTATGACGTTGGACCGCCCAGGGATGTGCGTTGCAATCAGTCACCCACTGCCAGAGTCTGAGTGCTTCTCGACATAGGGGTAGGACCTGGTTCCGCCCTGCTTGCTGATGTACCACACTACGGACATATTGCCCGTTTGAACTGCAATGGTCCCGGTAGGAAGGAAGTCCTGAAGAGCCTGCAACGCTAAGAGTACGGCCCTCATCTCCAAGACATTTATGTGCAGATGATACTTGTGAGGTTGCCAGGTGCCTTGGACTGTTCTGCCCCGATAATGCCCCCTCAACCCGATAAGGGAGGCATCCGTGGCCACTGGAGGGGGGAGAATAAGAAGTTATGTACCTACCATAACGTTCCATATTAGTTGTCTTCTTCTCGCCTTCTTTCTTGCTGGATGGGTTCGGAGCTGATCCTCTGCTCCGACTCGGCCTTCTACTAAAGCTCGAGAGCCATTTACTGGTCGAGGCCTCTCCATATCCCACAATGCTAGGTGTCAGATATCCAGATCTCGTTTGGCAGAGCTAACACCAGGGGGGGGGGGGGGTGAATAAATACATTTTTTAAGGACACCTGTCCAAACTACAAGTTTTACCTACAGTACTAAAAACAGAGGACAACGAAACCTAGATAAAACTCAGCCAGAGGAAGAAGGCCTCAAAAGGGATTCTTCTTGGTCTGTCCAGGCTAGGGGGATGGAGGGTGGGACGCAAGAAAGGCAGAAGACAACTAACATGGAACGTTATGGTAGGTACATAACTTCTTAATGTCAAGTTGTCTATCTCGCCTTCATTCTTGCTAGATGGGACAGCGTCCCTAGCACCTTAGCCCTGGGTGGCTCATTGGAACAGACGCTTGAGCACAGTGGAACCAAAATCAGCTCGACTCCTGGAGGCCATATCCAACTTATAATGTGAAATGAAAGTATGAGGAGTAGCCCATGTGGCTGCAGCACAAATAGATTCCATTGGTAGTCTTGCTTGAAAAGCTACAGACGTAACTAACGCTCTGGTGGAATGAGATTTTGGTTTTGTAGGGAGTTCTTTATGTCTCAATTGATAAATCAGTGATAATAGAGGCCAACCACCTGGATAAGGCTACTTTAGAAACTGGCAGGCCCTGCTTGCCCTCAGCATAGGATAAGAGTTGGTCCGATTTTGTTTAGTCCTATCCAAATAAAAACGTAATTGCCTGTGAACGTCCAATTGGTGTAACTTTTGTTCAGCTCTGTTCGAATAGTTAGAAAAAAAGACAGGTAGATCAATAGCCTGACTCAGGTTTGTCTCAGAAGGTATTTTGGGCAGAAAAGAAGGATTAGTACTGAGTGAAACTCTATCCTTGTGAAAAACAAGATAAGGACGACGAATACAAAGGGCTTGAAGTTCCGACACTCTCCTAGCTGAGGTGATGGCAACTAAGAAGAGTCTTCCAGGAGAGTAATTTTAAGGAACAGGAGTCCGCAGGTTGAAAGGGAGGGAGAATCAAGGAAGTTAATATGAGATTTAAATCCCACGGAGGCTGGGGATCTGTAACTGGAGGCCTAAGTCAAATAGTCCCTTTAAGAAAGGCCTTACAAAGTTTGTGGGACATGATGCTGGTTTCTGACAGGCCAGCGTGGAAATTATCGATAGCAGCCAATTGGACCCTAATAGTGGCAGACGAGGAACCTGCTCGAAAGTTCTGCTAAAAAATCTAGAATGTGATGGACAGGGGCTGTAAAGGGGTCTATATTTATAGCCTCCGCCCAGAAAGAGAAACGTTTCCACTTACTAGCATAAGTCTTCCTGGTAGCAGATTTGTGCGAAGAAAGGATGATTTCACGCACTGGCTGAGAAATATGTGGAAGCCTGGCTAAGGTTGGAAGTGGAGCAACCAAGCTGTGAGGTTGAGACTGAAGGGATTGGTGCAGCCCGCCCGACTGATGGACCAAGAGGTCTGGCACTGGGTCCAGATTCCAGGGCTGCTCGAGCAGGTGACTATGCAGGAATGGGAACCAAATTTGTCGAGGCCAGTAAGGGGCAATGAGGATCACCCTGGATCCCAATGCAGTCGCTTTCTGAATTAGTTTGGGAATTAAGGGAAAGGGTGGGAATGCATACAGAAGACCCCGGGGCCAATCGTGAACTAGAGCGTCTCTGGGGTAGTGGCCGGGGGAAGAGAGTGAAGAAATCGTCACACTTGCTGTTGAGAGGGGTTGCGAAAAGGTCGCAGCAAGGTTGACCCCATCTGCAGAAAATGTTGTCCGCTACTAACTGATTGAGAGACCACACGTGAGGCATGAGAAAAGCTCTGCTTAGCCTGTCCGCTATGACGTTGGACTTCCCGGGGATGTGCGTTGCTATCAGAAACCGTTGAGAGGAGATCGCCCACTGCCAGAGTCTGAGTGCTTCTCGACATAAGGGATAGGACCTGGTTCCGCCCTGCTTGTTGATGTATCACACTACAGCCATATTGTCTGTCTGAATTACAATAGTCCCGGTGGGTAGAGAGTCCTGAAGAGCTTGCAACGCTAAAAGTACCGCTCTCATCTCCAAGACGTTTATGTGCAGGTGGTACTCTAGAGGTTGCCAAGTGCCCTGGACAGTCCTGTCCTGAAAATGCACCCCCCCCACCCAATCAGGGAGGCATCCGTTGTCACTGTGGCAACAGGAGGAGGAAGAAAGTACAGTTTTGTACCTACCATAAATGTAGATGTCCGATAGGAATGCATCTGCAGTCCTTACAAATGGGTAGTCCTGTCGTCAGGCAGCCCTTCGGTCGTCCGGATTCCAAAGTCTGGGTCTGGCTTCGGCTGGCGTCGCACTTCACCCGACGTCATAGCTGCAGTTTTTCGGGTATAAAGGCATCAGCCGATGCCATCTTCCTCAGTGTTTCTTGCCCCAGATGCCAGGTGCCCTCTTTGATGGCTAAATTTGGATAAATGCCAATGTTTCCAAATAGTAGAGAGCAAACACATAAAATAAGCATGTATGTACATATATACAAACAAATACACCAAAATAGATCCCCCCCAAGCTAGCTGAAGGATGGCAAATACCCTAGGAGTACCACAGAGGGGAAGGTGGGTGGGTACTCCTGACTGCAGATGCATTCCTATCGGACATCTACATTTATGGTAGGTACAAAACTGTACTATGTCCTTCAAGGATGCATCTGCAGTCCTTACAAATGGGTAGAATACCATAGCTAAACTAGGGGAGGAGGAAAAAGTAGAGATTATGGTGTAGTTAGGATCCCTTGCAAAACAGCAGTGGCAAAACCTGCTCGGGATCTAGAGTATAAAGGTAAATTGTAATGCTTGGCAAATGTATGCACGGAGGTCCAAGTAGCAGCCTCTATAATGTCCTTGGTAGCCACTCCTCGTAAGACAGCTGTGGTAGTGGCTGTAGCCCTTGTGGAGTGAGGCCTGATGTTCTCTGGAGTTTTCTTTCCATGGTAGGAGTAACAAAATCTAATGCAATTTCCTATCCATTTGGAGATTGTCTGTTTTGAAATAGGTTTTCCTTCCTTTCCTGTTGCATATGCTACCAGAAGCTGGTCAGTTTTTCTATTGGACTTGGTCCTGTCCAGGTAGTAGCGTAATTGCCTATGTACATCCAAGGTATGCAACATTCTTTCTCCCCTGTTCTGTGGATTGGGGAAGAATGTAGGTAGGTGGATAGCCTGATTTAAAGACACTCTGGATACCACCTTAGGCATAAATGTGGGATTTGTTCTCATGGACACTCTATCTTGATGGAAGATCAGGAAGGGTTGCACTGCCATTAATGCCTGTAGTTCAGAGACCCTTCTTGCTGAGGTGATTGCCAGTAGGAAAGCAGTCTTCCAGGATAAGTATTGTAATTCTGCTGTTGCTGCTGGTTCGAAAGGGGGAAGTGTCAATTTTTCTAGCACAAAGTTCAAGTCCCATGCTGGCAATGGTGGTTTCCTGGGAGGTTTTACATTTTTAATTCCTCTCAGAAACTGTCTGAGCAGAGGATGAGAGAAGACAGGAGGATCCAAGCTGTATTCTGCTGAAATAGCTGATGCATGTATCTTTATGGAAGAATAGGACAGGCCTGCATGGAAGAGCTCTGCCAAGTACTCCAGGATGTTGGCTATGTTTACTAGCGGCACATCATCTCCTTTTGCAGTACTCCAAATGAGATATCTTTTCCATTTTGCTGCATAATTCTTTCTTGTTGAAGGTCTACGAGCCTCAAGGATTATGTCTTTAACCCTTTGGGATAAATCTGGGTTAATTGTCCTTATGTAATGTTCCAGGCAGTTAGCTGCAGAGTTTTCAGGTTTGGATGCAGGATGTTGTAGTCGTTCTGTATTAACAGCAATGGGATCAGGGGCAGTGTCCATATTTGTTCCCAAGACATGCTCCTCAGCAATGGGTACCCAATGTTGTCTTGGCCAGTCTGGAGCTATCAGAATGATCCTTGGACGTTCCTCTTTGATCTTCAAAAGCACCTTGTGCATCAAAGGAAGTGGTGGGAATGCATAAGCTGTCAGGTTTTTCCAACTGAAAGATAGGGAGTCCACCTTCCAAGCAAGTGGGTGGTACGTCCTTGTGCAGAATTTCTTTAGCTGGTTATTGAGTGGGGATGCAAATAAGTCTATTTGTGGTAATCCCCATTCTCTTGTGATGGCTTTGAAGATGTCCGGATGCAGCATCCATTCGTGGGCATCTGTGGTAGTTCTGCTTAAAATGTCTGCTAGAATGTTTTCTTTTCCCGGTACAAAAATTGCTTGCAACTGAATGTTGTAGCTCAGAGCCACATCCCATATGTCCAGTGCCAGCCGGCATAGAGGATATGAATGTGTGCCTCCCTGTTTGTTGATGTACCACATAACTGTGGTGTTGTCTGTCCTTATCAACTGACCTTCTTGGAGAAATGGTCTGAATGACTGGATTGCCAATTTTACTGCCAGCATTTCCTTTAGATTTATGTGCAGGCGCAGCTGGTCTTGAGTCCATAAGCCTTGTATGCACTTGTCCAGCATGTGTGCCCCCCAACCGATGTCTGAGGCATCTGTCGTGATGGTTTGGCTTGGTTGACTGTTGCAGAAGGGCAATCCTTTGTTTGATTGACAGGCCTGAGCCCACCATAGGAACTCTTGTTTCAGGCATGGGATTATTGGAATTTTGGTTTCTAGGCTGTGCTTGTGTTGGGACCACAAATTCTTTAGGTACCACTGTAGCTTTCTCATATGCAGTCTGGCATGAGGGACCAGAATTATGCAGGATGCCATGAAGCCTAGGGCTTGCAGTACTTTTCTTGCAGTTAGATGGTTCTGCTTTGTCAATGCCAAGAAGTAGAGAGGTAGTTGCTCTTGCTTTTCTGCAGTTAGGAATGCCATTTGTTTTGATGTGTCCAGCTCTGCACCCAGAAAAGTTATTCTTTGGGATGGAGTCAGCCTTGACTTTTTTATATTGACTGTATATCCCAGGGCTTGCAGTAGGTAAATGACTCTTTGTAAGTCTTCTGTTAGCTTGCTTTTGTTGTCCGCTTGAATCAGGCAGTCGTCCAGGTAGGGATAAATTTGGATCCCTGAAGTCTGCAATGAGCAATTACTGATGCCAGGCATTTCGTGAACACTCTGGGCGCAGTAGATAAGCCAAAGGGCAATGCTGAGAATTGATAATGCTCTGATCCTGCAAGAAATCTGAGGTATCTTCTGCAAATTGGTCGTATGGGGACGTGCAGGTATGCCTCCTTGAGATCTAGAGTTACCAGCTAAGACTCCTTGCCCAGCATGGGAAGAAGCTGCTGTAGGGTCAGCATTTTGAATTTTGGAACAATGAGGAATGTGTTTAAAGCGGACAGGTCGAGAATAGGCCTCCATTTGTTCTCTTTTCTTGGTACCAGGAAGAGTCTGGAGTAAAATCCCTTTCCTTGCTCCATAGATGGTACCTTTTCCACAGCTCTCATTCTTAATAATCGAGATATTTGCTTTAGAGCTTCTGCCCTTTGAGTAGGTGGTAGGTTTGGCATTCCTCTCTTTCCTGGTAGAGTATGGAAATGGAACCTGTAACCTTGGTCTATAGTTTGCAAAATCCATTTTTCCCTTGTGATGCAATGCCAGTTCTTTGAAAATAAGGTTAGCTTTCCGCCTAAGAGTGCTTCCAGTTGTTCCCTGGTAGGCGGTGCCACATCCAAGTCACTGGGATTGTGTTGTTGTAGTGGTGGTGGCTGCGTCCGTGCCTCGCTGGTTGTTACCTTGCCACTGGCGTCCCCTGTAGGCACCCCTGGATTGGTTTCTGCCTCTTGAACACCTATTCCTGCCTCTCTGTGTCTTAGAGGAGTCCGGAAAGGACCAATTTTTGGAGGGCCAGTTCCTGCTAAACCTTGGAGGTTGAACCTGTAAGAAATCTTTCACTGTTTGTACAGATTTCGCCTTCTCTTCCATCTTCTTTAGTACCTGCTGTGCAGGGGAACCAAATAAACTGACCTTGTCCATGGGTGCATCCAAAAGCTTAGATTTGACATGGTCTGGTAATGCCTGCTCTTTCAACCATGCATGTCTCCGGATAACTGTGCCAGTCATGGCTGATCTAAAGGAAGCCTCCAGTGCATCATAGCCACATTTTAAAGAATGGTTACTAACCTGCTGTATGTTATGTACCATTTCCTGAACATATTTTTTATCTAGAGATTCTTCAGAGGACAGTTTTTTAGTTAACTGGTCAAGCATAAACTCTTGATATTGAATCATATGGAATTGGCAGTTCAAAGCTCTAGCTGACAAAGTAGCAGAAGTGTAAACTTTTTTACCCCATCTCTCTAAGGATCTGGATTCCCTTTCAGAGGGGAGGGGGTTTTTAGCAGATGTAGTTGCTACAGCTTTAGGACCCTGGGAGATAGTCTCTGGATCTGCAAAAGGAGCCTTGTATAAATGGTGATGAGTGTCCGGGACCCTGTATAACCTATCGGGCTTAGCAGGGGCTGGAGATAATGAATCAGGAGCAGTGCAAGCATCATTAAATGCATCATCTACAACAGAAAGAACTGGAGGTATAGCTAAAGGCTTATGCTGTGGCAAATGTAGAAAGGTTCTAAGCCTTTTTCTGGAGTCTGAGAAATCTTGGCCCTGCCACTGAAATTGTTCCCTCATAGCATGCAAGGTTTCCCCAAAGGAAAATTCCTCAGGTGGAGAGGCTGAAGGAATGGACTCTTCAGCATCAGAGTCTTCGTAAGGGGAATAAGGAGCCTCAGGAGGGTCTGTATGTTCTGAGTCATCAGAGGAGTTATCTGTGGATACTGGTTCAGGGGGCTCTGCTCTAGGCCTCTTCTCTGGAGGTGGATGAGAGGCCCTGTCTGGATGAGGCTGGGAGCCACGAATTAAAGAAATGAGATCCTCAGCCAAAGAAAGCATATGGGAACTGGTGCTGGGCCTGTGAGAGGGGGGTTTAACAGGCACCGTTTTTGAAGCTTTGGCTGCTTTAGCCCTGGCAAAGGCCTTAACAGACATGGCTGCAGGAGGCCTAGCAGCTCCACGTGCAGGGGTTGAAATATCCAAGGGAATAGTGTCTGATAATGCCTGAGAAACCGCAACAGAAGGCTGGATTTCAGAAGCCGATTCCACCAGGCTAGAAGAGGCCTCGGTAGAAGGCATGTTTTCGGCCGGGGGAAGAACCGCTTGCTCGGTTTCAGCCGAAACCGAGACACTCGTGGTTGGCTTAACCGCGGTTTCGGCCGAAACCGCGGACCGCGACTGTCGGTCCTTTTCCCTGCGGTTTTTGGTAATTTGTGAAGTCGGAGGGTCCGATGGCATGACATAAGCAAATTCAGAGCTGAAAAACTGTTCTGCAAATTCTGACCGACATCTAAGCGTCCGTCGGTTAAAAGAAGCACAGGCTAGACAAGCTGCTACGTCGTGGTCTGGGCCTAAACAAGGTAAGCAGTAAGAGTGGAAATCTTTATGAGGTATTTGTTTCCCACAAGTTAAACAGTTATTCACTTTTTCTGACATCGGCTGAGGCAAGAAAGAGTCCCCAACGGGGTACTTAGCTTTTTAGAAGTCTTCGAAGTAGTATTCGGTATGTAATCTCTGGTTCTGACCGACCGGCACTTGCGAACAGCTTCTGCTTCGGGCGCCACGCGGCAAGAAAAACTGAGGAAGATGGCGTCGGCTGATACTTTATACCCGAAAAACTGCAGCTATGACGTCGGGTGAAGTGCGACACCAGCCGAAGCCAGACCCAGACTTTGGAATCCGGCCGACCGAAGGGCTGCCTGACGACAGGACTACCCATTTGTAAGGACTGCAGATGCATCCTTGAAGGACATCAAACGGTCTGCCTTGAAGTACTTGAGAGGAGACATCCACCAAGACAGGTGGTCTTTGCATGATTGGGTGATTATTAAGATGTGAGACATCGGAAGCCGTTGAAAAGACGATTGGGTAAAAAGCATCCATTGAAGAATCCGCATGTGAAAACGAGCCAGGGGAATTAATGTGATTGCTGCTGCCACGAGACCCAAGGTTTTCAGTACAAATCTGGCCTGAATTCTATTGCACTGTAGTAAGGTCTGGACATGTCGGCGAATGTCTGATACTCTTTCTAAGGGAAGTTTTGCCAACAGCTCTTTTGTCTTTAATCTTGCGCCTACAAAGGTTATAGATTAACAAGGCAACAATGCAGACTTTTCGAAGTTTATAGAGATACCTAGCTCGGAGCAAGTTTGGATGGTATAATCCCTGGCTCGCACTAGCTGATGCCTGGTGGAAGCAGTCAGGAGCCAGTCGCCTAGATATGGAAACACCTGGAATCCTCGCAGTCTCAGGTGAGCCGTAACCACTGTCATGCATTTGAACACCCTGGGGGCTGTGGTGAGACCAAAGGGCAGGGCTATGAATTGATAGTGACTGGCTCCCAGCCGGAAGCGGAGAAACCTGCTGGAACGTCTGTACATTCGGACATGATAGTATGCATCCTGAAGGTCTATGGAGCACATCCAATTGTCCTGACCCAAAAAGGGTAGAATGGACTGAAGCGTGACCATCCGGAACTTTGTTCTTTGAACAGATTTGTTTAACCTGCTGAGATTCAAAATGGGTCTCCAGTCCCCTGTCTTTTTTGGTACCAAAAAGAACTTGGAGTAAACCCCAGACCCTTGCTGGTCTGCTGGGACTGGCTGGATGGCCCTTTTTTCTAGCAGTTTTGAAATTTCTAGTACTGCTTGATTCCTTTGACCGGGTGGAACATCTGGAAGGGACCTGTTTTGTTTGTACAGGGGTGTGGACAAAGGGGATTTTGTAACCCTCGGATATGACGGACCGTATCCATTTGTCTTGTGTAAAGAGTTGCCAGGCTTCTGGGTACAGGGACAATCTTCTCCCGACTGCCTCCGAAGGTGGACAGTCGAGCAGCCCCTCAGGGGTGCTGAAAGGGTTCATCAGAGAAAGATTCTCTGCTACCCTGATTTTGTGGACCCCCTCTGCCCCTCGGGCGGCGTCTATTATTGTTCCCTCCTCTGCCCCTGGAGGGAAACTCGCCACGTGTGACAGGCACAACTCCTTGGGGTTTCCGAAACCACATTTTTCCACTCTTCTGACCTTTAGGGTATGGTCTAGAGGGAGTAGAAAAACGGAGTCCCACGGCAGAGAGAGTCTCGCCTTCCTACTCACACCTGGTAAGGGTATCCTTCACCTTTGGTCCATAGCCGAACCATCGAAGGGGCTATTAGTGAAGGACGCCTTAAAGAGGTCAGCAAAGTTGCATAAAGTACAGTTTTGTACCTACCATAAATGTAGATGTTCCAGTGCTCATACAGCTGCAGTCATAACAGATGGGTTATCCTGCCGTCAGGCGGGTCCTCGGTCGGTCGAATTCCAAAGTCTAGGTCCGGCGTCGGTTGTCGTCGCTTCTTCCCTGACGTCAGCGCGTCAGGGGTATAAAAGAGGCAGCCGACGCCATTTTCTTCAGTTTTTCTTGCCCCAGATGTCAGGTGCCACCAGAAGGAAGGCAAACATAATGTTATGCAAAGATGCAATGTAGATAAATCAAAAAACAGTAGTTGCAAGCAAATACACCATAAAAGAATACCCAAAAAGGTTGTATGAGAAGTATTTGTCATAAGGCCTGTCCTAAGAGGGGTTGGAGGGAGGGAAACCTGGACTGCAGCTGTATGAGCACTCTAACATCTACATTTATGGTAGGTACAAAACTGTACTATGTTCATCGTGCATACAGCTGCAGTCATAACAGATGGGTAGAATCCCAAAGCTAAGTAAGGGTGGCAGGCACTAAGTGGAACTAGGAGAGGCTAGGATGCCCTGCAGCTGCAGAGGTAGCTGTGGCTCTGGTGGAGTGGGATCTGATGCATGCAGGCACAGTTTTTTCATGAAATGAGTAACAAAAGCGTATCCAGTGGGCTATCCATTTTGAAATTGTCTGTTTGGAAATAGCCTTTCCCTGAGCACCTACAGCATAGGACACAGAGTTGCTCAGATTTCCTGAATGGCTTTGTTCTGTCCAAGTAGTAACGTAGTTGTCTGTGAATGTCCAAGGAATGCAGTAGTCTTTCCCCTTTGTTTTGTGGATTAGGATAAAAGGTAGGTAAAGTGGATAGTCTGATTCAAAGCTACACTAGATACTACCTTTGGCATAAAGGTAGGATTGGTTCGTAAGGAAACTCTGTCCCGATGGAAAATGATGAATGGTTGCACAGCCATGAGGGCCTGTAGCTCCGAAACCCTGCGTGCTGAGGTGATAGCCAGAAGAAAGGCTGTTTTCCATGACAAGTACTGTAACACTGTTGAAGAAGCTGGCTCGAAGGGAGGAAGGGTCAGCTTTTCCAATACGTATTTGAGATCCCAAGCAGGTACTGGTGGTTTCCTTGGGGGTTTTAAATTCTTTGCCCCTCTGAGAAACTGCCTTAAGAGAGGGTGAGAGAATAATGGAGGATCTGTATTATATTGTGCAGAAATGGCTGAAGCGTGGATCTTGATGGAGGAGAAGGAAAGTCCATTGTTTAACATCTCAGCTAGGTACTGTAAAATTTGAGGTATATTTATTACCCAAGGATTCTGTCCCTTTTCTAGATTCCAGGCATAAAAACGTTTCCATTTGGCGGAGTAAGCCTTTCTAGTAGAAGGTCTTCTGGCCTCCAAGATGACATCCTGCACCTCCTTGGAGAGGAGAAACTGTTGGGAAATCAAGGAATTCTCCATGCAGCTAGATTTAGAGTCTTGAGGTGGCTGTGAAGGGTCTTGCAGTTGTGCTGGGACAACAGAAGAGGGACTAGAGGCAGGATCCATGGTGGGGAGTGTCAGGCTCCTCAGGAGCGGATACCAGTGTTGTCTTGGCCAGTCTGGAGCGATGAGAATCATTTTCGGCCTCTCTGCTCTGGCTTTTAATAGAACTTTGGGCAGCAGAGGAAGAGGCGGGAAGGAATAGACTGTCAATGTTGCCCAATTGAAGGAAAGTGCGTCCACTTTCCAGGCCTGTGGATGATAGGTCCTTGAACAATTTTTTTTTTCCCCCCACCTGGCAATTTCTGTGGGTAGCAAAGAGATCTAGGTCTGGCTGTCCCCATGCCAGAGTTATCTTTGTCAAAAGTTGAGGATGCAACTTCCATTCATGTGGATCTGTCATTCCTGCCAGTGTGTTTTCCTTCCCTGGCAGGAATTGTGCCTGCAGTTGAATTTGCAATTCCAGTGCTGTGTTCCAAAGGGTCATTGCTTGCCTGCACAGGGGGGTATGAATGAGTTCCCCCCCTGTTTGTTTATGTACCACATCACTGTGGTGTTGCCCATCAATAGCTGGCCTGGGTGCAGTAGGTCTTTGAAGGTCATAATAGCCTTTTGCACTGCTAGCATTTCCTTTTGGTCGATGTGGAGGTGCTTCTCTTTTCGGGTCCATTTTCCCTCACTGCACTGATCTGTCATGTGCGCTCCCCAGGCGTAGTCTGAGGCATCTGTTGTGATGATTTGAGTTGCTTGAGGTATACAGAAAGGAAGACCTGTGTTTCTTTGGCAAGCTTGAGTCCACCACAAAAATTCCTTTTGGAGGCATGGAATGAATGGGATAATTGCTTCCAAGCTGTGGCTGTGTTGAGACCATAAGTTTTTCAGGTACCATTGAAGTTTCCTCATATGCAGCTTTGCACATGGGATTAGTAGGATGCAAGATGCCATGAATCCCAGAGCCTAGGGATTTTCCTTGCAGTTAGCCTGGTGTAAGTTGCCATTTTTCTGAGGTATTGAGACAGTTGCCTTTGCTTGTCTGGCGTGAGGCAGGCCATCTGGGTGGTTGTATCCAAGCTGGCACCCAGGAAAATTATTTGTTGAGAGGGTATTAGTTTTGATTTCTTTTTGTTGACTGTGTATCCCAGGGAGTTCAACAGTTTTATTACAAATGCCAGGTGCTGCAGTAGTATGTCCTTGCTGTCCGCTTGGATCAGGCAGTCGTCCAGATATGGGTAGATTTGTATCCCTTGTAGTCTGCAAAAGGCGATTACTGATGCCAGGCATTTCGTAAACACTCTGGGCGCAGTAGATAAGCCAAAGGGAAATGCAGAGAATTGGTAATGGGTTGAACCTGCAAGAAATCTGAGGTATCTTCTGCAATCTTGTCTGATAGGGACATGCAGGTATGCCTCCTTGAGGTCCAATGTTACCAGCCAAGACTCCTTGCCCAGCATGGGAAGAAGCTGCTGTAATGTGAGCATCTTGAATTTTGGCACCTGTAGATATGTGTTTAGGATGGATAGGTCTAAGATAGGTCTCCAATCTTTGTCTTTTCTTGGTACCAGGAATAGTCTGGAGTAAAACCCTTGACCTTGTTCTTTTGCAGGTACCTCTTGAATTGCTTTCATGTCTATGAGAGCTGAAACTTGTTTTTGTGCCTCTGCCCTTTGATTTTGTGGCAGGTTTGGCATGCCTCTCATTTTTGGAAGGGTGTGAAAGTGGAACTTGTAGCCTCTGTCTAAAATGTCCAGAATCCATTTGTCTTTTGTTACAATATGCCAATTTTTTGAGAATAATGTAAATTTTATGCCCAAAGGTGCTGCCATTAAAGCTTTGCTTGACAGGAGTAGGGGGAAGTCATTGTGTCCATTTTCTAAAAGCCTGTGATCTATCATCTCCACCTCTTGGGGTTGGTGCTTGTCACTGTCTGGCTCTGAAGGATCATTGAGGTTGCCCTCTGCCCCTTGGGCGCCTGTATCTGCCCCTTTGAGGTTTGTCCATGGCTGGAAAGGACCAATTATTTGAAGGCCAGTTTCTGCTGAAACGTGGAGGCTGTACCTGTAGGAAATCTTTCACTGTTTGCATTGATTTTGCTTTTTCCTCCATTTTCTTTAGCACCTCCTCAGCTTTAACACCAAACAATACATCTTTTTGAAGAGGAGCATCTAATAATTTAGCTTTGACAAGATCTGGTAAGGTTTGCTCTTTGAGCCAAGCATGCCTACATATAACAGACCCCGTAACAGCAGCTCTACATGAGGCCTCTAAAGCATCAAAACCACACTGCAAGGTATGTTTACCCACTTGCTCTGCACCATGCAACAAATCCTGCAACTCCTAAATCTGGTTGTTCTGGTTGTGTCATCTTGCTTTTCAGCTGAGAGATCAAAAACTGTTGGTACTTTAACATATGGAACTGACAGTTTAATGCTCTCATGGTTAAAGTGGCAGAGGTGTAAACCTTTTTCCCCTCACCTTTCTAAAGCTCTGGAATCTCTCTCTGAAGGTAATGGATTTTTAGCAGTAGAGGCCTTAATTCCCTTGGGACCCTGTGAAATTGTTTCTGGGTCAGCAGTATGGCTTTTATATAGGAACTGGTGAGAATCAGGATTAAGGCTGGCTTCTGTGTACACATCATCCAATATATCTAAAACAGGAGGGACAGCCAGAGGCCTATGCTGGGGGAGCAGAAGAAATTCCCTGAGCCTTTTCTTGGAATCTGAATAATCTTGGCCTTCCCAGTGAAAGTGTTCCCTCAATGTATGCAGGGTTTCCCCAAAAGAGAAGTCCTCAGGGGGGGAGACCGAGGGAATAGACTCCTCTGCATCAGAGTCTTCGAATGGAGAATAGGCATAATCCTGGTCCTCAGATAGTTCTGAGGTAATAGAAGCTTGATCTGAGGAAGGGTAGTCTTCCTCTAATCTGGGCCTTTTGTCAGAGGGAGGATGAGAACCCCTGATAAGAGTAATCAAATCCTCAGCCATCTTAAGCATCTGTTTTTTAGGCATGGTGCCTTGAGAGGGGGTCTGAGGAATTTTTTTTTGGTTTTCATGGCTGCTTTAGATTTGGTGAAGGCTTTAATAGAGAAGTTTAAATTCTGAGTTTCCCCGCCAGGAGTGGCGTCTGTAGTAGCAATGGGGGCCGAGGAGCCTGCAACCTCGGGTACTGAAGACACCGGTAATGCACTGTCATCGGTACTCAGGGGCTGCGTAGGCGCCTCGCTGAGTACCGGAGAACCGGTAGTCGGCCTTAGCGTGGTTTCAGTAGGTGGAGCGGACCTCGTTTGTCGGTCCTTATCTTTGCGTTTTTTGCTCAAAACTGGAGTCGGAGTATCAGACGACATAATATAATTAAATTTTTTGCCAAAAAAGTGAAGGGCGAACTCTGCCCGACGCTTAATAGTGCGCTTATTGAATCTAGCACAAAAACGGCAGGCCGAGACGTCGTGGTCTGGGCCTAAGCAAGGTATACAGAAAGAGTGGAAATCCTTATGCGGTATTTGCTTCCCACAAGAAATGCAATTATTAACTTTGCTGACATCGGTCTGAGGCAAGAAAAGTTTCCCTAACGGGGTACTTAGCTTTCAAGAACACTTCGGCTGAAATACTTTCGTAAATCTCAGGAGCTGGCCGACTGGCACTTGCGAACTGCTTCTGCTTCGGGCACCGTGCGGCAAGAAAGACCGAAGAAAATGGCGTCGGCTGCCTCTTTTATACCCCTGACGTGCTGACATCAGGGAAGAAGCGACGACAACAGACGCCGGACCTAGACTTTGGAGCTCGGCCGACCGAGGACCCGCCTGACAGCAGGATAACCCATCTGTTATGACTGCAGCTGTATGCACGATGAACATCCGCATCCAGGCATGTCTTCTCAAAGCCACGCCTGTACCTGCGGCCCTACTCACCCCATCGGCTGCATAAGAAATAAGCCGCATGGAGGAGTTGACTATAGAGTTAAGGGTCGCCAGCTGGGAGTTAATCTTGTCCTGAGAACCCGTAGCTGATGGCTCCTGAAGGGTATCACCCAGTTCCTTAAGAAGATCCCTTTGAAGGCGGGTGAAATGGCACAGATAATTCAGCGACCGCATGGAAAAGGTCGCTGAAGAAAACATCCACTTCCCGTACCTGTCCATTGTCCTAGATTCTTTATTAGGTGGATGGACACGCACATAAGGGTCAGCCAACTCCTTCATAGTGGCTGCTGCCACCCCCATGGCGTCAACAGGGACACCTTTTGTCAGAAATTGTTTGTCGGATGAGGCTGTAATAAACTTAGTGGGCCTGCGGGGAGTTGGTTCCACTGTGTCCGGGGCTATCCACGCCTTTCGAGCCACCACTTCCATGAACGGATTTGAAAGGCGGAGACACCCAGGAGGTGGAAGGGCGAGAACCAAACGCGTCCAGGTACACAGACTCGTCCTCGGAAGGGTTAAGGGCAGTCCAGTGTCCCCTCTGCCTAAGGATCTCTAGGATGCCTGAAAAGGAGACATCCTCAGAGGGGGACCTTGGGGACACTTCCGAATCCTCCAAGTTGGACTCGGGGGAGTCAACATGTTTCCTCTTACATTTTCTCTTCCGAGGGGGCTCCTCCAAATGATCAGGGGAGGCCTTGGAAGAGGAATACACGCCCAATGGGGCGACCTGGAGCGTCTGTTCTCCACGCTTGGGGTCAGGAGGGTGGACAGAGACCGATGCAGGCACCACGGGGGGAGGAGCCGAAGGGGCCGATTGTGGAGCCGACAGGAGACAGCACACTCCTCATGACCTCGAAGGCGCCCCTGTCGGGCAGAGCAGAGGGTCCCCGCACCGATGAGAGGTGAACCCCTCCTGGCACCGAGAGGCACGGCTCAGAGACCAATGTCGGGGCCGAGCTCACCTGCGCAGAAGCCCCGAGAGGGAGAACGGGATCGGGCAAGGGTCCAATGCCACTCGCCTTCTCGGAGTGGACCAGGGAGTTTCGGCGCCGAGATCCCTCCAAGGAAGAAACCAATGAAGAGATCGGAGCCAAAGGAGCCGAAAGGTGTGGTATCGGCTCCGACGCTTCCAAGATTCGAGCCCCAACCAGCTCCGGCTCCGAACACAAAAGGGGAGTCGGAGGAGGAACTGTTCAAGACACCGGGATAGCCACAGTCTGTTGAGAAGGGCTGGTTAACATCTTGGCCAGGGCCTGCGATTTAAGTAGCCCACTGACCACCCTTCTCTAAGTCATGGTCGGATAATCTGGAAGACAGAGAGGAATGGGACCTATGGCTCCGTTCCGAATGCAGCAACGGTGACCTCGGAGCAGAGCAAACCGATTCTAGGGAAGGGGACTTGGAACATTTCCGGCCTAATGATGGTTCCGACATTAAAGTTGGAGCCGATAGAGGTCTAGAGGTGTTGGCCGGAGCCGAAGGAGGCAGATGCACCGCCCGGCGATGGCTCCGAACTGGGAGCAGATGGCTTGGCAGGCTTTGAGGATTTCCCCGACTGAGGCTTCGCCAGGGATCCCTCTGGCTTGAGTAGGCCTCTCAAGATAAGTTTGTTCCTACGCCCCTGCAGGACTCTCGGGCTGAAGGAATGACAGACCGAACAGGAGTCCTACAGGTGTAGGGAATCCAAGCAATACACGCAAGAAGTGTGACCGTCTGTCAGAGACATCTTCTGACAGCACGAGTCACACTTTTTGAAGCCTGAAACTTTGGTATCTTTGGATATACTGGCCCGGGAATACCAAAGAGAAAAAATTGTTACACTAGTGCTTAAACCAGACACACAGACACAGTCACACGCCCACACTAGATAAGTTAACAGTAGTGAGTAGAAAAAACTATCACAAACACCCACACTTAATAAAAATAACTACAACAATCTAAATAAAAACTATAAGGCTAAACACTACACCTATAGATAGAAGGGGAGGGGGGTTAGCCACTAATAGAGAAGGAACAAGGGAGGGAAGGGGAGAAACTCTCGAACAGAAAATGAGTTTCCTAAGTGGGACAAACTAGGGGATACCAATACAACTACACTAAAAGTTAAGACAATCTAAGTCTAAGAAAATAAGTTAAATTTTAGCTGAAAAAGATAAAAAAGGATTAATACGACCTGAGCCAGTAAAAAAACGCAACCTCGTAGCTGAAGCGGCAAACGAAATCTGGGTATCTGATACCTAGCATTGTGGGATATGGGGAGGCCTCAAGCCTGTAAATAGCTCTTGAACTTTAGTAGAAGGCCGAGTCGGAGCGGAGGATCGGCTCCGAACCCATCCAGCAAGAATGAAGGCGAGATAGACAACTTATCAAATGGTCTGCCGTGGAGCACTGATGTGGAGACCATCCACCACGCAAGATGCTTCTTGCATGCCTGAGTGATCATAATCATGTAAGACATGGGAAGTTACTGGAAGGACCATTGGGTGAAAAGAAGCCACTGGAGAATCCTCATGTGAAAACGAGCTAGAGGGACAAGTAAGATCGCTGCTGCCATGAGACCTAGCGTTTGAAGGACAAACCTGGCTTGAATCCTTTTGCATGCTAATAAAACCTTGACATGCTGGCGAATCAGTAACACCCTGTCTGGTGGGAGGCTCGCTAACATGTCTTTGGTATTTAAATTTGCAACTATAAAGGTGATAGATTGACAGGACGACAATGCAGACTTTTCAAAATTTATTGTGATACCTAGCCTGGAGCAAGTGTCGATGGTGCAGTCTCTGGCTTGCAGCAGGTGATGTCTGGTGGTAGCAGAGAGGAGCCAATCGTCGAGATATGGAAACACCTGGCATCCCTGCCGTCTCAGGTGAGCGGTAACTACTGCCATACATTTGGTAAACACCCTGGGGGCTGTGATGAGACCAAAGGGCAGAGCTCTGAACTGATGATGGCTGGCTCCAAGCCGGAAGCGAAGGAGTCTTCAGGAGCGTCTGTCCATTTTGATGTGGTAGTACACATCCTGAAGATCTATGGAGCACATCCAATTGTCCTGACCCAGAAAGGGTAAAATGGACTGAAAAGTGATCATCCGGAACTTTCTTCTTTATACAGACTTGTTTAGTCTGCTGAGATCCAAAATGGGTCTCCAGTCCCCTTGTCTTTTTTGGTTCCAAAAAGAACCTTGAGTAAATTCCGGATCCTTGTTGGTCTGCTGGGACTTGCTGGATGGCCCTTTTTCTTAGCAGTTTTGAGACTTCTTGCACTGTTTGGTCCCTTAGATTGGGTGTAACATCTGGAAGGGACTTGTTTGACCTTAAGGAGGTCTGAACAAAAGGAATTCTGTAGCCACCGGATATAAAAAAATCACAGGTACTAAAAATCCAAAAGGTACAGGACGGCCACACACGAGTCCTCAGCTGGAACAGGAATAAAGTGATAAAAATACAAAAAATGCAGTACATCCAAAAGACTGTAGTATGATAGTAGTGTTAAGCGCTTTCATCTGCGATTAGGCAGACTTCATTAGAACTACTATTTTCACTCTTCCCAATGCATTTATTCATCTAATTTGGCGCCAAAAACCTTTTTTGAAAAACTTCATTAGTAATTAAATCTGTATTAACCTTATATACAACTTCTGATCTCATGAACCCATGAGATGGTGCAAAAATTGCTGTGATTATATTATAAATATAATTATATAAATACAATTTGTGTATACAATTTTACCTATCACTTTTGCATGTATATAATATATTTTAAAACAGTCAGATAAAAACATTATATATATATATATATATATATATATATATATATATATATATATATATAAAAAAACTTCATAACGCAATTCATAATCCAGCATCTCATTCTATTGTATATACAATGTATAATGCATATGCTGAATATGTAAACAATATTAAAATGTGTAAAAAAATATGTCTGCCTAAACGCAGATGAAAGCGCTTAACACTACTATCATACTACAGTCTTTTGGATGTACTGCATTTTTTGTATTTTTATCACTGTAATAAAGGATTCCTGTTCCAGCTGAGGACTCGTGTGTGGCTGTTCTGTACCTTTTGGATTTTATTAGCCTCCGGATATGACGGACTGTACCCATTTGTCTTGTGTTATATGTCTTGCCAGGTTCTTGGGTACAGCGATGATCTTCCCCCGACTGCCTCCAGAGGTGAGCAGCCGGGCAACCCCTCAGGGATGCTGGAAGGGCTTTGTCAGAGAAAGATTCTCTGCTGCCCTGGTTTTGCAGACCCCCTCTGCCATGAGGGCGGCGTCTATTATTGTTCCCTCCTCTGCCCCTGGAGGGAAACTCACCACGTGTGTCCGGCAAGGCTCCTTGGGATTTCCAGAACCACATCTTTCCACTCTTCTGACCCATAGGATATGGTCTGGAAGGAGTGGAAAAATGGACTCCTACGGCAGAGCGTCTTGCCTTCCTGCTCACACTTGGTAAGGGTATCTTTCACCTGTGATCCAAAGAGAGAGGAAACATCAAAAGGGGTGTTGGTGAAAGACACTCTAAAAGGTTCCGCAAAGTTACATAGCCGCATCCAAGTGTGCCTCCTTAGGGCCACGCCTGTGCCTGCGGCTCTACTCGCACCATTGGCTGCATACAAAATGAGCCGCATGGAGGAGTTTACCACTGAATTAAGAGTCGCCAGCTGGGAGGCTGCCTTAGCCAGGGCCCCCTCAGCTGATGGATCTTGGGGGGTATCTCCAAGCTATTTCAGGAAATCCCTCTGAAGATGGGTAAAGTGGCACAGGTAATTCAGGGACCGCATGGAAGAGGTTGCTGAAGAGAACATCCGCTTCCCATATCTGTCCATCGTCCTGGACTCCTTGTTAGGGGGATGGACAGATCAAGTTTCAGCCAACTCCTTCTTTGTGGCCACTGCTACCACCATGGCATCAACGGGGACACCCTTGGTCAAGAACTGTTTGTCCTGCGGGGCAGTAATGAACTTGGCAGGTCTTCTAGGGGTCGGGTCGGTTCCACTGTGTCTGGAGCCGTCACACCTTCCGAGCAACCACAGACATCAGTGGGTCGAAAGGCGGAGACACCCAGGAGGTGGAAGGTCGGGATCAAAACGCATCCAGGAATACAGACTCATCCTCGGAAGGGCTTAGGGTAGTCCAGTTTCCCCTCTGCCTAAGCATCTGAAGGATGTCTGAAAAGGAGACATCTTCAGAGGGGGATCTTTGGGACCCTTCCGACTCCTCTAAGTCGGTGTCCGATGCGACAGACTCGGAGGAGTCAACATGCTTCCTCTTGCTTTTCCTCTTGCGAGGTGGCTCCTCTGAATGATCAGGGGAGGCCTCGGAAGAGGAGGATACACCTAAAGGGGTGTCCTGGAGTGCTAGATCCCCACGCTTGGGGTCTGGAAGAGGGGGCAGAGGCTGACGCATGCACCCTAGGGGGAGGAGCCAACGGGGTCGATCGTGGGACTGACTCAGGGGCCAGTACACTCATCACCTCGAAGGCGTCCCTGCCCGGACGTAAAGAAGGGTCAGGCTCTGAAGAAACCAGAAGCCCTCCCTGCACCGAGGGGGACGGCTCCGAGGCAGATGTGAGAGCCGAGCTCACCTGAGCAAATGCACCGAGAGGGAGAGCAGGGTCGGACAAGGGTCCGATGCCACTTGCCCCCTTGGAGCAGAGGAGGGAGTCTCGGCACCCAGATCCCTCCAGGGAAGAGGAAGGGATCGGAGCAGACAACGGAACCGAGAGGGTATCGGCGCTGACGGTTCCACAACTCGAACCCCAACGAACTCTGGCTCCGAGCTCATAGGATGAGTCGGAAGAGGAATATCTACAGCTGTGGATGGAGCAGACTCCTGATGAGGAGGGCTGGACAACATTTTGGCTAGGGCCTGCGATTTTAAAAGCCTACTGACCACTCTTTCCAAGTCATGGTCTGAAAGTCTAGAGAACCGAGAAGAGTGGGATGATTGATGACTATGCTCCGATTGGAGCAAGGGCGACTTCGGAGCCGAACGTATCGACTCCAAATGAGGAGACCTGGATCTCTTTCGACTCTCAGCCGGCTCCGAAGACCGTGTCGGAGCTGACTGGGAGGGAGTGACATCGGTTCCAGCTGGAGCCGAAATGGATTGTGTGGCTTCACCCGACGGCTCCGAACTGGGAGCAGACAGTTTAGGTGGCCTGGAAGATTTCACTGGCTGGGCCTTCGCCGGTGAATCTTGGGGTTTAACCATACCCCTCAGGATCAATTTATTTTTGCGCTCCTGCAGGACTCTTGGACTGGAAGCATGACAGATCGAGCAAGAGTCCTGCAGGTGCACAGCTCCCAGACAATAAACACAAGAAGTGTCACCATCTGTCAGAGACATCATCTGACAGCATGAGTCACACTTATTGATTCCGGATGGTTTTGGATCCTTGGACATCCTAGGGGAAAAAAAACAAGGACAAGAACACACACAGACAGGTTAAGGTAACCAAACAGTAAAAGTTAACACACTACAGTTACCACAACCCACTACAAGTACCACTACAACAAAAACTACTGAAAACTATCACTAAACACTAACAGTGATTAATAGAAGAAATTCTTTTTTTTTTTTTTTTTTGAAAGAAGATAGAAAGGTTGACCTCTAACTTAAATGGAAAGAAACTTTCTGAGGAAAAGGGAGGGGGGGGGGGACTCAAACAAGTTTCTTGAGGAAGGGTAACTCTTATCTAGAAGAGACTAGCTACAATACCAAAGTCTAAATAACAACTAATTCTTCACTAACCAATACAGGTTTTTAACAAGGAAAAATACAATAATAATAATGAAGCTTATACGACCTGAGCCAGTAGAACAACCTCACAGCAGAAGCGGCAAACGAGATCTGGGTATCTAGCGCCAGGCATCATGGGATGCAGGGGGGGGGGGCCTCGAGCCAGTAAGCACCTCTCGAGCTTTTGAAGATGGCCAAGTCGGAGCCCTCAACCAGCAAGAATGAAGGCGAGATAGACAACATTAGGAGGTTCCGTATTGCAATGAGCTGAAATGTCAGAGGTATGGATCTTAATTGATGAGAAGGACAGGCCTTTGTCCAACATCTCAGTTAGGTATTGTAAAATCTGAGGAATATTTGGAACAAGTGGTTCAAGTCCTTGTGCCTGGTCCAAGCACAGAATCTCTTCCATTTTTCTGCATAAGATTTTCCGGTGCTGGGCCTCCTGGCTTCCAAAATGACATCCATAACTGCTTTAGAGAGAGGTGTATTCTGAGTGGTTATATTATTCACCATGCAGCCAGATTTATGGTTCTGAGTTGGCTGTGCAGGATCTGATTGTTTTGTTGGGTCAGAAGATGAGGAATTTGAGGTAATATCCAGGCTGGACCTTGAGACGGGCACTTTAGGATTGGGTACCAGTGCTGGCGTGGCCAGTCTGGGGCAATCAGAATCATTTTTGGCTTCTCTTGTCTGACCTATAGGAGTACCTTGGGTAGGAGAGGCAGTGGAGGAAAGGCGTAAACTGTCAAGGCTTTCCAGCTGAATGATAGAGCATCCACATTCCATGTTTGAGTATGATAAGTCCTTGTGCAGAATCTCTGTAGTTGGCAGTTGTGAAGGGAGGCAAATAGATCTATGTCTGGGCATCCCCATTTCCTTGTTATCATGCTGAAGACTTGTGGATCTAGTTTCCACTCGTGAGGGTCCATGAGGTTTCTGCTTAGTTCGTCTGCCAGAGTATTTTTCTTTCCTGGCAGAAATTGTGCCTGTAGATGTACTTGATAGGCTAATGCTGTGTTCCACAAAGTCACGACTTGCCTGCAGAGGGGGTAGGAATGTGTGCCCCCTTGCTCATGTACCACATGACTGTAGTATTGTCAGTCTTTAGTAAAAGTTGTCCTGTAGGAAGTAGATCCTTGAAGGCTGTCAGGGCATTCTGTACAGCTAGCATCTCTTTTTGATTGATATGAAGATGCATTTGGTCTGTGGGCCACGTGCTCTGAATACATTTTCCCGCCATGTGTGACCCCCCCAGGCATAATCCGATGCATCTGTTAGTGTCTGCCTGGCTGTGGGTAAAGTGAAAGGCTGTCCCTTGTTGTGACAGGCCTGTGCCCACCATCGAAACTCTCTTTGCAGGCAGGGAATGTGAGTGATTATCGTCTCCAGGCTGTGGCAATGTCGAGTCCAAACACTTTTTAGATACCATTGTAGCTTCCTCATATGCAGTCTTGCATATGGAATTAGCAGACTGCAGTATGCCATGAAGCCCAAAGCCGGCAGAATTTTTCTTGCAGGTAGCTGGGTCTTTGTCGCCATAATTTGGAAGTAATGAGTCAGTTGCCTTTGTCTGGTGTGAGAGAAGCCATCTGGGCAGTTGTATTTAAGCTTGCACCCAGGAATATTATCTCGAGAGGGCACTAGTTTTGATTTCTTTTCGTTTATTGTGTACCCTCGGTAAATTAGTAATCTTTTTACAAACGCCAGATGCTTTAGCAGAATGTTCTTGCTCTCTTCTTGAATAAGGCAATCATCCAAGTAGGGGTATATTTGAATTCCTTTTTGTCTGCAAAATGCAATTACTGGTGCCAGGCATTTTGTGAAGACCCTGGGAGCAGCAAATAAGCCAAAGGGCAGTGCAGAGAATTGGTAATGCATTGAGCCAGTTATGAATCTGAGGTATCTTCTGCAAGATTGTCTGACTGGGACATGCAGGTATGCCTCTGAGGTCCAAAGTAACGAGCAAGCCTTCTTGCCCAGCATGGGTAGAAGTTGCTGCACTGTCAACATTTTGAATTTTGGAACGTCCAGGAAATTATTTAGAGTACACAGGTCCAGTATTGGTCTCCAGGCTGTGTCCTTTCTGGGTACCAAGAAAAGTGTTGAGTAAAATCCTTGCCCCTACTCTTGCTGTGGTACTTTTTGAATTGCCCTCATGTCCACGAGAGCAGAAATTTGCTTTTGTGCCTCTGCCCATTGATTGCGTGGCAGGTCTGGCATACCTTTTGCCCTTGGGATGGTGTGGAACTGGAACCTGTAGCCCTGAGAAATAATATTTAGTACCCATTTGTCCTGGGTGATCATGTGCCAATTTTGTGAGAAAAGTGCCAGTTTTCCCCCTAAAGGTGCTGCCAAAAGGTAAGTGCTTGGCACTGGTAGTGGGAAGTCATTGAGACTGTTTCCTACATGGTTGTGATTTGTCTTCTCCGCCTTTGGGGGTGAAGCACCCCACTGCTTAGGTCTGTATGAGCCTTGGGGCTGAGATCTGCCTCTTGGGTGTCTACCTGCCTCTTTGTGGCCCGTCTGACACTGGAAAGGACCAATCTTTAGAAGGCCAGTTTCTGCTAAATCTGGGTGGCTGAACCTGTAAGAAATCCTTTACTGTCTGCATTGATTTTGCTTTATCCTCCATTTTCTTTAACACCTCTTTTCTGCCTTTACACCAAACAAAGTATCATGCTGTAAAGAAGCATCCAATAATTTTGCTTTAACATAAGGTAAACTCTGCTCTTTTAACCAAGCATGCCTTCGAATGTCAGAGCCTGTAACTGCGGCTCTGCAAGAAGCCTCTAATGAATCAAAATCACATTGCAAAGTATGCTTTCCCACTTGTTCAGCTGCATGCAATAAATCCTGCATTTCCTTGTTTTCAGGACATTCAGAGCTTGTCAGCATTTTCTGTTTTAGCAGAGACATTAGATATTGTTGACATTTAAGCATGTGAAATTGGCAGTTTAAAGCCCTTACAGCTAAAGTAACAGAGGTGTAAACTTTTTTTCCCCCATCTGTCCAGTGCTCTAGAATCCCTATCAGAGGGAACAGGGTTTTTTGCAGTGGAAGCCTTGACCTCTTTGGGACCCTGAGAAATTGTTTCTGGATCAGCAGCAGGGTTTTTATAAAGAAATGTATGCGAATCGGGAACCCTGTAGTACCTACCTGGCTTAACTGGTGCAGGGTGGTAAAGAATCAGGAGACAAACTGGATTCAGAAAATACATTAACAATGTCTAGCACAGGAGGGATAGCAAGAGGTCTGTGCTGAGGCAATAAAATAAAGTCTCTGAGCCTTTTCTTGGATTCTGAATAATCCTGGCTCTCCCAATGGAAATGCTCCCTCATGGTATGCAGGGTTTTGTTGAAGTGGTCTTGATAGTAAGCTGTGTAGGTCTGAAAACACCCTCAGTAGCCAATGCTTGCTCAGCAGCTCCGGACCCATCTGAGGGAATAGTTTCTGTAGGCCCAATACCTTGAGTTTCCATAGGCCTAGTTGTTTCCACGTGGGAGTCGGAGGTGGCCTGTGGCTCTGAGGTAGCGGGTGTCAGGGGCTGCAAAAGTGCCTCACTGAGAACCGGCAACTGGCCTAGAAGAGGCTTTGTCGGTTTTGGACCTCGGATGCCTGTCCTTTTCTTTGTCTTTGCGCTTTTTATAAATTCCGGTCGGTTGTTCCGATGGCATTATATAGTTAAACCTTCGGCCAAAATAATGTAAAGCAAAATCGAACAGACGCTTAATAGTGTGCTGGTTGAATCTAGCACAAAACCGACAACTAGCAACGTCGTGGTCAGGGCCTAGGCAAGGAATACAGTAAGAATGAAAATCCTTATGAAGTGTTTGCTTCCCACAAGAAATACAATGTTAACTTTTACTGACATCGGTCTGGAGCAAGAAAAAGTTTCAACGGGGTACTTAGCTTTATCGAAGACTTCGGATCTGAAATTCAAAAATCTCAGATGTCGGCCGACCGGCACTTGCGAACTGCTTTTGCTTCGGGCACCGCGCGGCAAGAAAGACTGAAGAAAATGGCGTTGGCTGCATCTTGTACACACCTGGCGCACTGATGTCAGACAAGAGGCGACAGCAACAGACGCCGGACCAGGACTTTGGAATTCAGGCCGACTGCGGGCAGCCTGCCAGCAGGATAACTCAAGTGTAATGACTGCAACAGTGAAGCACGATGAACATCCAGCAACAATGCCTCTGCTCCTGATGCAAAGTGGAAGAAGCTAGTCAAAACTAAGTATGGGTACTAGAAAGAATGAAGGAAGAAAAAAGTTCACTAAACTGAACGGCTAGTTTATGAGTAAAACTGAAAAATTATCTTGAGGGCTAGACTGCAATGGAAACTGCTTGAATGAAGAGAGATCTGAGGCAGAGCAGAGGACAGATGCACAATAGGAACTGGGAAGGAGCTTGAGATTGACTGCTTGGTGAAAACTACCAGACTACCTGGTGTCTGATTACCCATAATCAGAAGTGCACAGGTGCACAGATGGATGATACAGAATGCCAGGTTATATCACAAAGGTAGAGGACGGAGATCCAACAGTGAACCTTCTTGCCACATCCTCAAGATGTCTCCTAGTCCTCCCTGGAGAAAGAACAGACTGTTCAGTGAAGTTCCAACTTCACAGCTATGAAAGCAATCAACCCTCCAAAAACAAAGAGATACAATTATGGAAACAACCCAGAGGTCAGGGATGCTACCAAGGAGTGCCTTGACAAGGCAAGAAATAACGTCCAGGTAAGGCAGCACAAATTCACTTCTGCAAAATCTAGGGGCAAATGAGGCCACATGGTAGCGCTACGTACTAAGAATGGTGCGTGTTAGCACCCCAGCACAACTAAAATAAAGTAAACACTAACTTCTCCAAGTCTTTTGGGTTTCTAATACCATGACAGGAATAGACCCCATTCCCAAGTCAAAGTATGATTAAAGTTAATTAAATTTTAGTTTCAATCTTTGATGATAGACAGAAGTGCTCTTCGCAGCACCCACAATGTGCCCAGTAATGACTACTCCTGCAATTCATACAGAGTTACATGTGCCAGTAACATAAAACTGTAAATTCTTCTTTGTAAGACCTGTTGTTCCTCTACTATTGGAACTGTCTGGGTATCCTCTTTCCACATTGCTGTCATTTCTGCCTGCATATCCTGGTATTTTATGATGGTCTCTCTCTGTATATAAGACACTGTAGTCACTGGGTGTAGCAACTTCAATAATTAATGCTATGTTTGTCTTCTCTTCATGGACCATTACAGCTGGTTTACTCAAAAAAAAATTTTTTTTAAACTGTTGGTAATGGTTGATCCCATGTGATAAATTTTTCTAGAATGCTTCAATGTTTCCAATGTTTTTCAACTACTTCATTATTATGTTTGTACAACCCCCAACGCAACAGTTTTGCCACAGTATTATGCCTTTCAGTACACATTAATTCTGCCATTAGTATTTCATAACCAGCAACAAAATGTGCAACTGTTTCCAATTCTGTTTTTCAAAATCTGTTTCTCCCACATGTTAAATGCACTTTGTAAACCAACATGTAAGTAAGTCCATTACCTTGGGTTGCCAATATTAACCTTTCACCCTTTGGTTTAAATTTACCTCTCCTTAACAATCATGAGGTTGCTCCAAAAGTTTTCTATACTTGCAACTATAGTTATGCATTTTCTAAACTTCTTGCCTTCTCATCTGATCCTTCATCTTATATTCTTTCATTTTTTTAGCACATTCAGCTGCTGCCCGACTTTTACCTACTTTGTTTGATTGACATTCCACCTTGACTCCGATATGCTTCTGCATAAGCAAGGAAATCTGAGACTTATGCTCATGTTTCAAAAATTTAATTGTGTTAGGGTCTTGTGAGGTCAGCAGTTATGTATGCAATCCCAAGACTGCAGAACTATACATGTAATCAGTTTCAAGGAGGCCCATATCTCCTTCAGAACGGGGAATATACAGTCATGGTATGCACAGATGGATTTTTACAAATCAGTTAATGAGCGTGAAGTATTTTTCTTGTTTTCATGTCCAACTCCTTTTGGGGCCAATCACTGCAAAACTAAGTTAGGACAGGAAGAGCAAATCGGTTTACAGCTTAGACTTGGTTCCTAGATGTCAATGCTGTTTTCAATATTAAAATCTTCTAAAATATTCCTAAGTTTTATTTGCATTTTATAGTTGATACTTCATCAGTTCCCAAATATTTACACTCTCCCTCTTGCTCAAGTTTTTATATCACATTCCTGTCCTAAACTGTTTTCTTGGAGTTGAAGCTTTCTCTACTTTGAAGGCTGCTTCTGCACATTTACGAAGACCAAATGACACTTGTATCTGAAAGTTTCGACCACTTGCAGTTGTGCTTTCAATTCCTTATCTGATGAACTATACAGTTTTAATTTACCTAAAAAAAGGTAAGAAGTTTTTACACTTTTGTTTTCTGGGAGCCAGTTTTAAGCCATGACCTAATCTGTTAGGTAAACAGCTTAATGGGTTAAGGGCAAGACAAAAGAGCAGGAGAGACTGTCACCCTGGAATAATTTGTCTTTTATCATGGCTTAATTAACTGCAATGTGGTTTGTCACAGTTTCATGTTTGCTGGAATGTAACCAGTGTAGGGTGCATCTTACACATTTTTAAGCACTCTTACCATGAATGTGGGATACTGTGAAATGCTTTTTTTGTAGTCTGTCCATGCCATACTTAGATGTCCCATTTTACAGTTCTCCATTATGACTATTTAACAAATGACCCTTTGTTCCATATGATTTTCTTTTATTACCCTTCTGTTCTATTGCCATGCTTGAAGACAGTGATAAGCCAGAAGGTGCACTGCAGCAATACAGTCCTAATGACCTGGGGAGTCTCCTTTTGTAAAACAAACCATGTGTACTCCTTGCAGTCAATGAGACCCAAGCTAAGATGACACCTTCAGAACCAGAAAGGTGTGGAAGCAAAACTCCTGCCCTTAAGTCTTAAGATGAAATATCGTTGGTCAACCTGGGTAGCAGTCCAGGCTTATCCCAAACAGCACTGCGTAAATGGCTTAGTCCCTTATGGCTTCCTTGTAGGAACCTAAAAGCAGTAGAGTCTCACCCATGACCATAATAAAACCCAATGGTCCGAGACAAGGCCTCTAAGTCAGTGCAAAGAACTTGTGTTGGACTGCAATAGAAAATGTAGTTGATGGGCCCATGGGCTTACAGTCAAAACTGTAGAGGCCATAGGGTAGCTACTGAGAAAGAAAAACGGTCCTAACCAGATCATCCTTGAGCACAATCAAGAACTTAGTTTTCCAAAGGCCATTCCACTAAGGAGAACAGGAATCTGGACAAAAACTAAGCTGAAAGATCTTATTCCTAACATGACAGCACCCTCTTGTCTATCACAATACTTTAGGTAGGTGTCTTCTTGTGCTGTAAGGAGGCAAGGTGCTATGATCTTTGTGACGTGCTGAAATAAATAGATCACAAAGAAACCAGCAATGCAGTGCATAAGCAGTTTTGTAGACTGTATTCATCTTGGTAATAGTACCAAGATGATTCCAGCTGTCTGAAAGGCATCACTCAAGATATGCTGGATGACCATGGGGGAGAAAATCCTCACGCTCCTTTTCTTTGACACTCCATGTTTCTGTGGGGAAGAAATGGAGATCATTTCATAGTTAATTCTAGTCTGAAAGCTTCTCTAAAAAATGTGCAACTTAGGGGTGGGGTGGGTGGAGACATGAGGGAAAGGAATCTGTTTTCATCTGTCACAGAGGTAAAGGCCTCTGGGTACACAGAACTCTTCCCCAAAACAAAGCATGAGGGAATATCACTCCATGCCTTACTACTGACTTGGGCCAGTTCACAAAGTGTGTGATGGGATGAAAAACAGGACATCCCAGCTTGTGGAATGCCTACTGAAGGTATAAAAGAGTCAAGGAATGCCTGCAGCAGACAAGAAATCTGGCATCATAACATATACCTGTGAGGCTAGGACCCACTGTGTCAGACTTGTCTATGGACTAACCAGAGAGCCTTAATGGAGGCCTTAATGGAATTGTCAGAAGAGATCCAGGAACCAGAAAACTCACATCATGAAAAATCCTGCTGCAAGACTTGTCAGAGAGCTTCTGGGGAGTAAGCTGGTCAGAGGACTATTCTGGATATCTGAAAGGGAAAGAAAATGTTGAAACTATAAAAATCATCCTTCCAGATGGTTCCTGAAGGTGCATTTCTTTCAGCCCTGTCATCCAAAAAGGCAAAAAGATGGGCACATACTTGTTCCTCTGCCAATCAAGGGAGAAATCACAAAGAGGGACCCATAAGACATTGAGACACTGGACTTGTTTCCAAAAGAAAGACCATATGTTCTCTTTCCATAATCCTTCACTTCATATACTTCAAAACCAACCTGGGGCTGAACAAAAAACTTTCCTAGTTGATTATGGCTCTAAGCGCACTCAGTTAACATCTAGCAAGATGCTAAGTAGAATGAATTTTCCCTCCTTATGCTGGGCAGAATGTATTTTCCTTTCATATCTTTAGAAAGTGCCATTGCTTTTCCAAGTAGCCTAAAAGTACTTAATGCCATTCCCCTGTAACAAGCATTTTAGGCAAAGTGTGTATAGAGTCTTGTCTTTTGATCACAAGATATATGACTGGTTTTCTTTAAGCAATAAATGCAGAAACTTTTCCATATGAAACTTAAGGAACAAGATCCACACTGTATGAACAGCATAAAAATGTGCAATCACAGTGGCTATGTACAATCTCTCAATCTGCAGTGCTTAAGCATCAGGGAAACAAAAGCCTCAAAACCGAAGACAACAGTGAA
Organism: Protopterus annectens; assembly: GCF_019279795.1. Classification (NCBI taxonomy): domain Eukaryota; kingdom Metazoa; phylum Chordata; order Ceratodontiformes; family Protopteridae; genus Protopterus; species Protopterus annectens. The sequence goes on from NC_056734.1 coordinate 561,525,428, forward strand.
GTACATCGAACACCAAATCCATTGAGGAGTGTCCAAACCATCTGAAGAGGGGGATTCCCTCTAAAGGGAGGTACTTCAACAAACAGAAAAAGGAGAAGGATATTTGCATAATCTACTACATTGCCTTTTATTTAAAACTATTTATTGCATTTCTCTTTAGTTCAGTCTAACAAAGGATCTTTCTGTAGTAACAGCTCTTTTCTGTGATGTGCCCCCAAGTCAATGTCCATGACAAAACAAATTAATGGAAACCATCCAAACTTTGCAAAATGACAAAGGATACAGAGGATTTGTTCAGGAATCAAATTGTTTCATTGACAATACGAGTCCTAAACGCATGACCCTTGCTGAATAAAAAAATGACAAATAGAAATTAATGAACGTACTCAAACTCCAACAAGAGAATGTCAGACTGTACCTGATGAGTTCTTTGCTGAATGGCTCAGGATGAGAGTACTACCCCCATGGGCTCTGGTCACTGTTGAATGCTCTCAAGTCAGCCAAATGCCTCTCAACTGCTTTGCCCAAGACACTTGGACAAAGCCTGACATAATGGGACTACAAAGTCCTCAAAATAGGGACAGCTTTTAAGTAATGTTCTCAAACTTAGAAAGTTACTAGAACAACAGGGCACATATTAGAATGGATTTTCTAAAGAATATGAAGTCTGAAACTCAATGTATGACATTTACTAATTTCATTCATTAGCTCATCCCAGTGATTTGCTAGAACAGACAAATTTTGAATCAAAATATAGAAATTCTGGAAAGATCTGGACAGCTGAGAGGTATAATACTAAAAAAGTAGTCCAAGTTATCTCCCCATGTACTCCCACCAATAACTAATATGGTGCTATTTTTCTTTGTGCACCATAAAGTGTAACCTCAAAAACTATAAAGGAAACAAAATAGTTAGCACCCACGAGAGAAACACCATGTCATGCACTTATTTTGTGCAGCATGCCATTCCACACCACCAATGCCATTGGCCCTGAGAACAAAAATCTTACTAAATGTGGAAGTGTCTTGTCAGATAAAGTACTTACCTTGTCGGTCACAAATTTGTTCACATCAATGTCTTCAGGTAGGAACTCTTTCCAGCTAAGCCCAGCTTCACGCCATAACATTCCTGCCTTTTTGTGACTCTGAAAGGATATTCAAAACATAATTCAGCATTAGGGGGATATACAAAACTTAACAAAATAAATCACATTACATTCCTACCAAATCACCATTTAAGTGTTGCCTATATATCTATCTAAAAAGACTAACATGGATCCCTGACAGATTCAAAATCAATAGGTTGATGACATTCTGCATAATCCCCTTGTCAAATGGCACCTGCAAAACATATGAAGCAGTCTTTGGAAGGTTAATCCTCTTCAGTCTACCCTTTCCAAAGTCAAAAGGTCCATAAGGAAAAGTCTTAGTCCTCTGCTACTTGGTTCTTTCCCAAAATCTCATAAGAAGATACGTATAATAAAGATGTGGGGGTGGGGCAACTTCAAAGGCTTCCCCGGGAAGGAAGTTCTGGAAAATGGCAGAAGTGTAGCTACAGTGCTAAGATGCATTTTTAGTCTATCGGGTGACCTACTCCAGCTAAAAGTATCAAGTAAGAGTGGGTTTATCACACCAGTTAAAGTCTGGTCACAGCTTTCTTGCAAGACAGTATTCCTGGGGTGCTTACACCCAGTGCCATACCACCACATACAAACTATTGAGGAGTGCTTATCTCCAGAACTCCATCCAGCACATTCTTGCAAATAAAATTACAATTTACTGTGCTTGGAAATGGGCACAAGCAACAACTTCTTAACTTGGTCAGACTGTCCCAGATGCGGATTTCAAGCCATTTTGTCAAACCATGACCCTGGATTTTTAATTTTTTTAGTGTGCAACAAACCAAACAGTGCAGCGATGTAATGAACCAATGAGACAAAAACAAAACACCAGCAAGAGGGTCCAAACACTGATCAAAACAGAGATTTAATAAGATAAAATAAAAACATAATTAAGCGCTTTTGTCAAACTCTGGAAACTTCCATCATAATACAAGCAATATTTAAACGCAACCTTATATAATACAAGCTGTTCTAAATGAGAAGTTATGTACTTACCACAACTTTGCATCTGTGTTGTCCAATTTCATTATTCCTCACTTCTGGGTTGTAGGATCTGACCCTGGATCTGTTCTGGCCAAATTTCACAAGACTACGACCACAGCCTCGAGCTCCTCCCTCTCTCATAATCCCCCTCTCCTTTCAAACTCCTCAGATTGCGTTTGCTGCTACACAGGATATCTCACAGACCAAAAACGGGTCTAACTATCAGAAGCTCAGCTTCTTACATGTGTACAGGGCTAATGGCCCTGGAGCCTTTACAAGCCTAGCCCATAGAAGTGCCCTGGCATTGTGTCATCCGTTAGTTCCCAGTGCCTCTATCAAGTAGAACCACTGGAGTGATCCCTGGGGTGAACTTCCTATTTCCCAGTCACTCAAGAATTCTCTTGAAGAGGGCAAGTGAGGTGCGCTCCTTGACATGTATGGGAAGTCTATTCCAGAGCATGGACAGTCTCTCAGGGTTATGAACCTGTCCCTCCAGCATGTTTTGCTGATTGTGTGGGAATGAGGTTGAGGTCTCTGGAGTGTGTGGTGTGGAGGGATTGGGATTTCTTTAGATGTAGCATTTCTAACCGAGCTGGGTCAAACATGGCTTTGTAAGTCAAGCAGAGATCACTTCTCAGTAGACTATATAAACAGAAAATAGCTGGAGTTATTTTTGAGTCTGTCCATGTAGGACGTGTTTAAGGCTTAGGATCCTCTTTGTGAGGTTCTTTTGTGGCCTTTCCAGCTGTTGCATGTGTCTAGTGAGGTAAATGCCAAATGGGGCATTATACTCTACGATTGATCTTAGAGAGAAATGACTACCTCTTTCGTCCTGGATGCAAAACCCTTGGTAATGAGATGTGCCACACAGGACTCTGACCACAGTGGCAACGTGGTAGTCGAAGGAGACGCTGCTGTCAATCTGTGTCCCCAGATCGCTTATAACACACCTTCAGTGTTCAGTGGACTCCTATCTATGTGGTAAATTAGTGGGAACTGAGTTTTTCCCAAAGGGGATGACTATGCATTTTTTGGCAATAAGCTTAAGGCCATGGTTTCGACAGCAGTCACTGGTCTCAGTGAGGCCTTTTTGTAGGAAGTCTGCATCACTTGGGGAGTTCATAATGGCTTCCAGCTTAGTCTGTGAACCTGGTCAGCCAGAGTTCCTCTGTGTTGGCCTGGACTTTTAAGTAGATGCCAAACAGGAGAGGACCATTGTTGCAGAGGGTTGGCCTATGGCAGAAATCTTTACTTCGAGCTGTGTGTACCACAAGCTGCAGCTGCAGGTAAGAGACATAGGGAGAGGGTGTGAACCCTTTGGAGGACAACAAGCTGTAGGGTGTACCGGTCAGCTTTGTTGTAGAGGCAGAGCCAGGGTGAGAATACCCTTTACACTCCAATTAAGGCATGTAAGTATGTTAGGCAAAGGTGTCAGAGTACTAGGTGACATGGAGTTATGCTATACAGACCTGCAAGCCTGTGACTTCCAGCACTGAAAAGCAGTTATGTCACTTGCGATGCTTTGTGTGGGTAAATAGTGCATTGGGTAATTCATTAAATCGCTGTCTTCACAATAACGTAATTGAAATGCAATACAACACTGGATTTGAACCTAGAACTGTGTGTGGCAAAATGTACTATATGCAAGGCATGTAACAAACTGAGCTACTGTGTCACTGCTAAAGCTGGGATAGCTGCAAGATATCTGTGCACACGTACAGGCTGTGACAAATGTTCTACATCCATCAGTATGTGCATAGCTTTATATGGATGTATTTCTGCACCAGGGTCCCAGTTGTACATGTACTTTGCCATTGATGCCTTAAACAGGTTTTTTCTACATGATGCTGTTATAAAAGGGTACATTTACCTGCTATCACAGGCCTCACTTATATCCATAAGTCTTTGGCTGGTGGTGTACTACTGCATCAAGAGTCCAAGGTACACAACCATTTTTTCCATTACTTTTTATTCCAGTTTGCATGGTGCAGAGTGGCACACAGCTCTGCTGAAACATGCCTAATAACTGCAACTGGCAATTACTTATGTTTTGTTTAAACTACCTGTTTTAATAAAAAAGTTATGTGGTGTGGCTAATTAAGGCAGTGCACTGCAGGCGTGATGGGCTCTGGTTCGATACGTGGCAGAGGTGTTTAATTTGCACATGCATTTTACAATGTGATAAACACATGCAGTCATTATAGCTCTATTTAGCAGAGGTAAGCGAAGCTACGTGATGCAGCATGCAGGGCCGTGCTAAAAAAAATTATAAAGAAAAAAGGGGGAGATAGGAAAGGGGTGAAATGGGGGCAAGCAGGGAAAAAAAGTACAGTTGTGTACCTACCATAAATGTAGATGTTCGAGTGTATTCACTGTTGCAGTCATTACACTTGGGTTATCCTGCTGGCAGGCTACTCACAGTCGGCTTGAATTCCAAAGTCCTGGTTCGGCATCGGTTGCTGTCGCTTCTTCCCGGACGTCAGTGCGCCAGAGGTATACAAGATGCAGCCAACGCCATTTTCTTCAGTTTTTCTTGCCCCAAATGTCAGGTGCCCCCAAAAAGGTAGGCTATACACATTGCTTATAAAAAGCATGCACTAGAATAAACAATACCTTCATCTACAAGCAAATACACCACAAAGGTTGTATAGGATAGAGAAGCACAGAGAAGTCCCAGCAAAGAAAGGGGGGTGGTGGGAGGGTAACCTGGACTGCAACAGTGAATACACTCTAACATCTACATTTATGGTAGGTACACAACTGTACTATGTTCATCGTGTTTCACTGTTGCAGTCATTACACTTGGGTTGAATCCCAAAGCTGAGGTTGGGCGGCTGGGTCTAAATAGGATTAGGAGTGGCTATGAGGCCCTGCAGAACTGCAGTGGCAAAGCCTGCTCTGGATTTAATGTAAAGAGATAAGTGGTAGTGCTTGGTGAAAGTGTGCACTGAACTCCAAGTTGCAGCCTCCAAAATTTCCTTGGTTGGTACTCCTCTGAGAAAGGCTGCTGATGTGGCTGCTGCCCTGGTGGAATGTGGCCTAATATTCTTACACACTGATTTGCCATGCTGTGCATAGCAGAAACGAATGCATTGTCATATCCATTTTGAAATAGTCTGCTTTGAGATAGCCTTTCCTTGTGATCCTGCAGCATATGCCACAAAAAGTTGCTCAGTCTTTCTGAAAGCTTTAGTTTTGTCCAAGTAGAAGCGAAGCTGCCTGTGTGTGTCCAAAGAACACAGAAGTCTCTCCCCTTTATTCTGGGGATTTGGATAAAAAGTTGGCAAATGAATGGTTTGGTTAAGAGCCACACTGGATACTACCTTTGGCATAAATGTTGGGTTTGTCCTTACAGAAACCCTGTCCAGATGGAAAATGATAAAAAGGTTCCACTGCCATTAATGCCTGTAACTCTGAGACTCTTCTTGCTGAAGTTATTGCTAAGAGCAGAACAGTTTTCCATGATAAGAATTTTAACTCAGCTGTATTGGCTGGCTCAAAAGGAGGCAGTGTGAGCTTTTCCAAGACACAGCTGAGGTCCCATGTAGGTATCGGTGCTCTCCTTGGGGGTCTAATGTTTTTGGCCCCTCTGAGGTACTGCCTTAGCAGTGGATGTGAAAAAATAGGAGGTTCCGTATTTTAATGAGCTGAAATGGCAGAGGCATGGATCTTAATTGATGAGGATAGGCCTTTGTCCAGCATCTTAGTTAGGTATTGTAAAATCTGAAGAATACTTGGAACAAGCGGTTCAAGCCCTTGTGCCCGATTCCAAGCACAGAATCTTTTCCATTTTTCTGCATATGATTTTCTGGTGCTGGGCCTCCTGGCTTCCAAAATGTCATCCATAACTGCTTTAGAGAGAGGTGTGTTCTGAGTGGTTATATTATTCGCCATGCAGCCAGGTTTAAGGTTCTGAGTTGGCTGAGCAGGATCCGATTGTTTTGTTGGGTCACAAGATGAGGAATTTGAGGTAAAGTCCAGGCTGGGCCTTGAGACAAGCTCTTTAGGATTGGGTACCAGTGCTGGCATGGCCAGTCTGGGGCAATCAGAATCATTTTTGGCTTTTCTTGTCTGACCTTTAGGAGTACCTTGGGGGAGGAGAGGCAGTGGAGGAAAGGCATAAACTGTCAGGGTTTTCTAGCTGAATGATAGAGCATCCATCTTCCATGCTTGAGTGATAAGTCCTTGTGCAGAATCTTTGTAGTTGGCAGTTGTGAGGGGAGGCAAATATATCTAGGTCTGGGCATCCCCATTTCCTTGTTATCATGCTGAAGACTTGTGGATCTAGTTTCCACTCGTGAGGGTCCATGAGGTTTCTGCTTAGTCTGCCAGTGTATTTGTCCTTCCTGGCAGGAATTGTGCCTGCAGATGTACTTGATAGGCCAATGCTGTGTTCCACAAAGTCATGGCTTGCCTGCAGAGGGGGTAGGAATGTGTGCCCCCTTGCTTGTTTATGTACCACATGACTGTATTATTGTCCATCTTTAGCAAAAGTTGTCCTGGATGAAGTAGATCCTTGCGGGCTGTCAGGGCATTCTGTACAGCTAGCATCTCTTTTTGATTGATATGAAGATGCATTTGGTCTGCGGGCCACATGCCCTGAATACATTTTCCCACCATGTGTGCCCCCCAGGCATAATCCGATGCATCTGTTGTTAGTGTCTGCCTGGCTGTGGGTAAAGTGAAAGGCTGTCCCTTGTTGTGGTGACAGGCCAGTGCCCACCATCAAAACTCTTGTTGCAAACAGGGAATGAGAGTAATTATTGTTTCAAAGCTGTGGCAATGTTGAATCCATACACTTTTTAGATACCATTGTAGCTTCCTCATATGCAGTCTTGCATATGGAATTAGCAGGATGCCATGAAGCCCAAAGCCTGCAGAATTTTTCTTGCAGGTAGCTGTGTCTTTGTTGCCATCATTTGGAAGTAATGAGTCAGTTGCCTTTGTTTGTCTGGCGTGAGATAAGCCATCTGGGCAGTTGTATTTAAGCTTGCACTCAGGAATATTATCTCTTGAGAGGGCACTAGTTTTGATTTCTTTTTGTTTACTATGTACCCTAGGCAAATTAATAATCTTTTTACAAACGCCAGATGCTTTAGTAGAATGTCCTTGCTCTCTGCTTGAATAAGGCAGTTGTCCAAGTAGGGATATATTTTAATTCCTTTTTGTCTGCAAAATGCAATTACTGGTGCCAGGCATTTTGTGAAGACCCTGGGCACAGTAGATCAGCCAAAGGGCAGTGCAGAGAATTGGTAGTGCATTGTGCCAGCTATGAATCTGAGGTATCTTCTGCAAGATTCTCTGATTGGGACATGCAGGTATGCCTCTGAGGTCCAAAGTAACGAGCCAAGCCTTCTTGCCCAGCATGGTTAGAAGTTGCTGCAGTGTCAACATTTTGAATTTTGGAACGTCCAGGAAAGTATTTAGAGTAGACAGGTCCAGTATTGGTCTCCAGGCTTTGTCCTTTCTGGGTACCAAGAAAAGTCTTGAGTAAAATCCTTGCCCCTGCTCTTGTTGTGGTACTTTTTGAATAGCCCTCATGTCCATGAGTGCAGAAATTTGCTTTTGTGCCTCTGACCATTGATTGTGTGGCAGGTCTGGCATACCTTTTGCCCTTGGGAGGATGTGAAAGTTGAACCTGTAACCCTGAGAAACAATATTCAGTACCAATTTGTCCTGGGTGATCATGTGCCAATTTTGGGAGAAAAGTGCTAGTTTTCCCCCTAAGGGTGCTGCCAAAAGGTAAGTGCTTGGCATTGGTAGTGGGAAGTCACTGGGACAGTTTTCTATATGGTTGTGATTTGTCCTCCGCCTTTGGAGGCTGAAGCACCCCATTGTTTAGGCCTGTATGAGCCTTGGGGCTGAGATCTGCCTCTAGGGCGTCTGTATCTGCTTCTTTGTGGCCTGTCTGACACTGGAAAGGACCAATTTTTAGAAGGCCAGTTCCTGCTAAATCTGGGAGGCTGAACCTGTAAGAAATCCTTTACTGTCTGCATTGATTTTGCTTTATCCTCCATTTTCTTTAACGCCTATTCTGCCTCAGCACCAAACAAAGTATCATGCTGTAATGGAGCATCCAATAATTTTGCTTTAACATGCTCAGGTAGACTGTTCCTTTAACCAAGTATGCCTTCGAATGACGGAGCCTGTAACTGCGGCCCTGCAAGAAGCCTCTAGTGAATCAAAACCACATTGCAAAGTACGCTTTCCCACTTTTTCAGCTGCATGCAATAAATCCTGCATTTCCTTGTTTTCAGGACATTCAGAGTTTGTCAGCATTTTCTGTTTTAGCAGAGACATTAGGTATTGCTGATATTTAAGCATGTGAAACAGTTTAAAGCCCTTACAGCTAAAGTAGCAGAGGTGTAAACTTTCTTCCCCCATCTGTCCAGTGCTCTAGAACCCCTATCAGAGGGAACAGGGTTTTTTGCAGTGGAAGCCTTGACCCCTTTGGGACCCTGAGAAATATTTTCTGCATCAGTAGCAGGGTTTTTATAAAGAAATTTATGAGAGTCTGGAACCCTGTAGTACCCATCTGGCTTAACTGGTGCAGGGGGTAAAGAATCAGGAGACAGACTGGATTCAGAAAATAATCTACAATGTCTAGCACAGGAGGGATAGCAAGAGGTCTGTGCTGAGGCAATAAAAGAAAGTCACTGAGCCTTTTTCTTGGATTCTGAATAATCCTGGCTCTCCCAGTGGAAATGCTCCCTCATGGTGTGCAGGGTTTCCCCAAAAGAGTAATCCCCAGGAGGAGAGGCTCTTCAGCATCAGAGTCCTCATAGGGAGGAAGAGAATATCCCTGTTCTGAATAGGAATCAGAAGAAATAGAAACCTGGTCAGAGGAGTCGGTCAGTGTCTTGCCTAGGCCTTTTATCAGGAGGGGGATGGGAACCCCTGATCAAAGTAATTAGGTCCTCAGCCATTTTAAGCATCTGTTTCTAAGGCATGGATGACTGTCCAGGAGAATGCTGTACTTGTTTCTTTGTCTTTAAAGGTGTTTTAGACTTTGCCTTGGCTGCTGAAGAGGTCTTGATAGTAAGCTGTGTAGGTCTGAAAACACCCTCAGAAACCAATGCCTGCTCAGTGGCCCCAGACCCATCTGAGGGAATAGTTTCCGTAGGCCCAATACCTTGGGTTTCCAGAGGCCTAGTAGTCTTCATGTGGGAGTCAGAGGCGGCCTGTGGCTCTGAGGTAGCGGGTGTCAGGGGCTGCGAAAGCACCTCACTGAGAACCGGCGACTGGCCTAGAAGGGGCTTCGTCATTGGTTTTCGACCTCGGATGCCTGTCCTTTTCTTTTTCCTTGCACTTTTTATGCACTCCGGTCGGTTGTTCCGACGGCATTATATAGTTAAACCTTCGGCCAAAGTAATGTAGAGCAAAATCGAACAGACGCTTAATAGTGCGTTGGTTGAATCTAGCACAAAACCGACCACTAGCAACTTTGTGGTCAGGACACAGGCAAGGAATACAGTAAGAATGAAAATCCTTATGAGGTATTTTCTTCCCACAAGAAATACAATTGTTAACTTTTACTGACATTGGTCTGGAGCAAAAAAAGTTTCCCCAACGGGGTACTTAGCTTTATTGAAGACTTCGGATCTGAAATTCAATTTTGAAAATCTCAGGAGTCGGCCGACCGGCACATGCAAACTGCTTCTGCTTCGGGCACCGTGCGGCAAGAAAGACTGAAGAAAATGTCATCGGCTGCATCTTATATACCTCTGGCGCACTGAAGTCAGGGAAGAGGCGACAGCAACAGACGCCGGACCAGGACTTTGGAATTCAGGCCGACTGTGGGTAGCCTGCCAGCAGGATAACCCAAGTGTAATGACTGCAACAGTGAAACACAATGAACATCAGTGAAAGGCATGTAGGGATCTGCAGGAAGGTGTAGGAAAGAACCATAGCTATCCATTTCTTTTACATCAACTGTGCACTTGACAGAATTTGTACACGACTTTGAACTCTCCACCCTAGAGAGAGGGGTGAGGACAACATAACTGCATTGTTAAGCCAATTGGACCAGGTTACGTGTGTCTAGTGGACACGTGTGTGAAAATTAGAGCTATGTATGGGAAGATTTTTGTTTTGGAACAGGTGCCTTTTTTTTTTTTTTTTTAAAAGGTGAGTGTGGAATGTTGGGGAAGGGACATGGGTATATGTGGACTGGAGACCTGTATTTTCTGTTTCCTCCATGAAGTCTCTAAGCTCAGGGAAGGGGGACAGAGGGTGTGAATAAGGAAAATGGACAACACAGACGCCTAGATATGCTAAGTACAGAACTTCTGAATCTCATGTTACCCATTTCATTATTCCTCACTTCTGGGTCAGAATCCCCAGCTACATATTCTTCCTGGGTGGCCTTATGGAAAACTGTTCCTGGGTACCATGGAGCCAAAGGATGCTCTGCCTCTTGAAACAATGCCCAGCTTACAGTGAGATACAAAGGTATGAGGTTTTGACCAAGTAGCTGCTGCATAAATCTCATTAATAGAAATTTCAGCCGAAGAGACATGCAATGTGACCACAGATCTAGTTAAATGTGCTTTTGGAGGATGCAGCAGCTGCATTCCTTGTGCTGAACAAGTTGTAGCAATACAGTTTATAATCCATTTGTAAAGAGAAACCTTCAAAACTGCTTGGCACAACCTATTAGAAGAGAAATCCACAAACAGTTTTCCTAAAAGGTTTCATTGTGTGTAAATAAAAACATAGCTGCCTATGCACGTCAAGAAAGTGAAGAATATATTCCCCTTTATTTGAACAATTTGGAAAGAATACTGGCAGCTGGATAGATATTTGACTCTAACTACCTTGAGCATGAAAGAAAGATTGACTAACGCCCTAGCCTTATGAAAGATAATGTATGGAGGTTTCGAAGAAAGGGCCTGCAGCTCGGATACTCTTCTTGCGGAAGTTAGAGCCACAAGAAAGAGTTTCCCAAAACAAACATTTTACATCGCAAGATTCAGCGGGGTTGAAAGGCTTTTGAGTCAGACTCTGAAGGACCATAGTCAGGTGCCAAAGTGTGGATAGGTCTTTAATTGGTGGCTCAAGTAGAAACACTCCCTTCATAAACTTCTTACACAACCTGGGTGCAAAAACAGAAGCTATGTTACTTACCATAACTTGGTATCTGTGTTGTCCAATTTCATTATGCATCACAAATGGGTCTTAGGATCCATCCTCAGACCCAAGCCAGCCATTTCTCAGACATACAGAGTCTCAAACTCCTCCTCCTCCCATGATGCCTCACTCCTCCTCAAATCCTCAGATTTGATTTTGCTGCCCCTTCCTCAAGATGGTTATCTCAGAGATAATAGAAATAGAGACAAAAGACCTACTGGAGTCCAAACTATAAACATGTGGGTTCCGCAATCATCTAGATCGCTCTCAGCTGTATAAGGAAGCAGGAAGGAGGGTGGGATGTGATGCATAATGAAACTGGACAACACAGAGACCAATAAGTACATAACTTCTAATCTGACGTCGATTTGATTATGCATCACGAATGGGTCAGAGTGTCCAGCTGCATAAATTCTGGGAGAACTTCAACGAAGGATATGCCTGAGCACGGCTGAACCAAAGGAAGCTCTGTTCCTGGAAATGATGTCCAGATTGTAATGAGACAAACTTATGGGCTGTGGACCAAGTAGTTGCAGCACAGATTTCATCAATTGGCGTTCTAGCAGAAAAAGCTGAAGAGGTCGACGTTTACCTGGTGGAATGAGCTCTAACTGGCCGAGAAGTCGCTTGCCTTGCTGAGAATAAGCTGTGGAAATGCGTTAAGGTTATCTAAATGGATTACAGAATGACGCAGCCTGGCCCAACCTCTTTGGCAAAAAGACAATGAACAACTGCTCTGACTTTCTAGGAGGTCTAGTTCTATATAGATAGAAATGCAACTGTTTATGAACGCCCAATATATTCGCCTTCACTGGAGTAATTGGGAAAGAGCACATGTAAATGAATGGTCTGGTTCATGTTCGCCCCTGAAGCGACCTTTGGAATGAAGGAAGGATTCGTCCTAAGAGAAACTCTATCCTTGAAAAAGGTTATGTACGGTGGTTGAGAAGACCATCTGCAATTCTGAAACTCTTCTGGTTGATGCAATAGCCACAAGAAAGGCGGTCTACCATGACAAATACTTCAGCTCGCAAGAATTAGCAGGTTCAAAGGGTATCTGGGTGAGACCTTGGAGTACTAAAGACAGACCCCAAGGGGGAGGAGGGAGCTTGATTGAAGGTCTTGGGTGACAAAAAAAAAAAAAACCTTTTAAGAATGCCCAACAATTTGGTTGAAGAAAGGGTAGAGGGAAACCCAACTCCCTTCCCAACATGGAAATTTGATAGGTGCAAGTTGCACCTTTACTGTAGAAAAACTAGCAGCCTCGTGGAAAAGCAAACTCAAAATCAAGGACATCCGAAATGGAGGCTAAAAAGGAATCTAGATTCCAATGTAAAGCCCAGATGGAAAGCCTTTTCCATTTTCTACAATGTACTTTCTTGGTTAGGGCTTTTGAGATGCAAGGATAATGTTGTGGACAGGTGAAGGAAGCCTGGACTTCAGCAAGATTACTGGAAGTGGAGAACCCAAGCGGTTAGCTCGAGGGACTTAAGACTGGGGATCTGTTGTTCTGTCAGAAGTGAAATGAGATCCTGACTGGGATCCAGTATCCATGGGGGATATTTGCTGTGAGACCACAGAAAAGGGAACCACACCTGGCGAGGCCAGTGAGGGGCAATGAGGTTAAGATTGGTCTTCAACCTGCTGGCTTTCTGCAGAACTTTAGGTATATTGGGGGGGGGGGGGGGGTTGGAGGATAAGAATACAGGAGATCTGGAGGTCAATTATGAACTAGAGCCACCCATGATGACTCCCACTGGGGGAATAAGAACAAATTACCTGCTGCACTTGTTTAGTTGGGAGTCAAAGATTGGAAGGTTGGCCCAAACGGCTAAAAATCTCGTTCTCTGACTGGTTCAGGGACAACTCGTGAGGACTCAAAACGGAAGTGTTCAAATTGTCCATCAGAAAAAAAAATTGTGTAAAATCTTACCATAACCATAGATGTCCTTCTCTTCTATGTTAAAGTATTCTACATATGGATTTAATCCTCGTCTCGTGTACATACCAACAGTACATAAAAGTTTTCAGTCCCTCAAGTGCGTAGGATGTCTGACGTGGCTAAGGGCAACGTGGGTCATAAAAGTGACGTCTGCACGCAGCAGCCCTCAGAACTGAAAGCCCCAGTCAGAGGCTGTCCTAATAAGGGCAATGCCTGTCCATTGCCACCCAGAAAGGGAACTGCAACCTTATAGGAGGGTGGGAAGGAATACTGCAACACTGAAGAGGACAGCTATGATGTTGCCAAGAAAGTGTTGCTTAGAGGTGCAAAATTTATACCTACCAGAATTCCATCTTTGGCAGACATAGTTATCGATGTTAAAAAAGATTCTGCCGCAAGTTAAAGTATTTTTTCAAGTTAAATCTGATACATCTCTTGTAGATGTGTGTGTGGGGGGGGATAGTAGTGAATCTTCTGATGAAGATGACTTACTTAATTTAAGCATCTATGACAATTAAATGTTTGAAACGTATGTAGGCTTGGCTGAGGGAAATTTAAATAATTCACAGAGCAATATTTCATCTGAGCCTTTTTTCACGGGATATGGATGTTTGAAAATGCCTAAATTGAATTCAGATAGTAGTTTCATGCCCCCCAAGAATAGTCAAGCTATTAATGTTTTTGAAAATTTAGTGTGTAAAAGAGTGAAAAATAGTTATGGTCAGTTTGTAAAAAAAATTGATTCTTACAATTTAAAGAAGGAAGAAAGGTTGGCTTTGCAAGAACTTAGATCCAATCTGAATGGGATGGTATACAAAATGGCTGATAAGGGAGGTAACTGGGTAGTCATGAGTATTGCACAATATGATGAAATTGTTTCAAATAAACTATCTGAAGGACATTATGTTAAATTGCAATATAATCCTTTACAGAGATTAGAAGATGTATTGGAATGTAGAGAAATGTTTGGTTATTTTGAAACAAAGATGTTAAAAAATTGTCAAGACACCCAGACATCAGTTTATGTATGCTATCCCTAAAGTTCATAAGAGTATGGTTAAACCACCGGGGAGACAGGAATAGGGTCCTTTCTTGAAAATGTCAATATTTTTTGGACTTTCATTTCAAGAAATATTTAATATAACCATACCTTCTCATGTTAAGAATACTCAACAGACTTGTCAAGAATTGTTCAATTTGGAATGGAAAGATAACTATTTTTGGGCGACAGTGGACATCACTGCTTTGTATTCTAACATTGAGAAGATTGGGTATGGAGGCAACGGCTAAAAAACTGGGGGAAGGGCCACGTTCTGCATTTTTGTTGACCTTACTTGAATTCAGTCTTGCACATAATTATTTCACATAGAAGGAATCTTTCTTGCAAACAAGGGGAATACCGATGGGGGCAGCTTTTGCCCCATCATATGCCACAGTTTACATGGGTGATTTTGAAAATCAGTTCATGATATTACAGGAGTACTATGTGAAAAATATAGTATACTACAAGAGATACATAGATGCATTCACTTGTAAAGGTGACCAAGCAGAATTTATGGGAACCTTAAACAATAACTCGCATGGATTGAGGTTTACTCAGGAAATTGGTAGGGAGGTTCCTGAGGCCCAACTGCTTCGGATTGGGAGGCCGTCAGAATTTCTGAATTTGCGGTAGTCAGGGGCTGCGAAGGCACCTCGCTGAAAACCGGAGAACCGGCGTCAGGCCTTGCTGAGGCCTCGGTATCTGGTCTTGGCCTTGGCTGCCGGTCCTTATCTTTGTGTTTTTTAATCATTGCTGATGTCGGTTGCTCCAACGGCATGCTATAGTTAAATTTTCTGCCAAAATAATGCTGGGCGAATTCTGCCCGAAGCTTAATTGTACGCTTGTTGAACCTAGCACAAAACCGACAACCAGAGACGTCGTGGTCTGGGCCTAGGCAAGGAATACAATAAGAATGAAAATCCTTATGAGGTATTTGCTTCCCACAAGAAATACAATTATTAACTTTGTCAGACAAAGTTAATACAATTATTAACTTTGTCTGACATCGGTCTGAGGCAAGAAAAGTTTCCCCAACGGGGTACTTAGCTTTTGAGAAGACTTCGGGCTGAAATTCTATTCGAAAATTTCAGGAGCTGGCCGACCGGCACTTGCGAACTTGCTTCTTTTTCGGGCACCACGAGGCAAGAAAGACTGAAGAAAATGGCGTCGGCTATCTCTTTTATACGCCTGTTGCACTGACGTCAGGGAAGAGGCAACGACAACCGACGCCAGACCAGGACTTTGGGATTCGGCCGACTGCGGGACCGCCTGACGACAGGATAACCCAAGTGTGATGACTGCAGCAGTATAGCACGATGAACATCATTTAATTTTTGGATGTCATGCTCTATATAAACAAAGACAGAAGGGCACAGCACAAACCGTATAGGAAACCCACAGCAGTCAATTTCTTACATGCTACTAGTATGTATCCCCCCATCTGACTGATTCACTACCATATGGTGAATTTAAAAGACATTTTATGAGTACCTCTGAAAGAAATTAACTTGGATGAGGTGTATGTTAGATTAAATAACAGAGGATATGATGACCGTATATTACAAAAAGCAAAGAATAAAGTCATAGATATTAGTGAAGTCAGTGGGAGGGTTGGTCCAAACCTTCACGGAAGAACAATCAGAAGTGACCGAGGATGGAAGGGAGGAGGAAAATTTTTTGTTACAAGATACTCTGACTTTTCCCTTATTTTGGAGAAAATTGTCAGGTAGGCATGGGAAATTGTCAGTGAGGATATTTCTATTGGCTCTCTACTTCATAAGCATATAGTGTTTTCCTACGGCAGGTACAACAATTAGAACTGTTGAATAGAAAAGGTGTAAAATAAAAATATTCAGATAGAACAGGTAAAATTGTTGGAACCCACTGCTGTGGAAAAGGTCTAGTATGTAATCTGGTAAAAAATCTGGATGGCAAAAAGATTAATGGTAAATTATACAGGGCCAGTGAATATTATAACTGTGATAGCTGTCAAGTTATTTACATTATAGGTTGTGACTGTGATCCAACTTCCTGGTATAGTGGTCAAACTACCAGGAAGGCCAAAGTACTGAATCATGGAACACCTGAGGGATGTGAGAAGGCAAAAACCAGAGTCCAGCTGCCATGCACTTCTTGTCTAAACATCAAGGGTTAGATAACAGATTATTCTTCAGTATTTTAGCACATCCGATTTTTAGTGATTGGGATTTCAAAAAAACAGACTAGAGAATCGAATGATCATTAATTTTCATACTTTATATCCTCAAGAAATGAATTTGGAAAATAATTTAAGCAGTTTAGAAAAAAATAAAATTTAGGTTACACTAGAAATGCACTTAAGGGCATAATATTGTTAAAGTTATTAATGCTCAGAATGTTGAATTGAGGTTAATTTGAAAGTATTGTAGCATATTATGGTAAAATTTGGTGTAATGGGTAAATTAGTTACATCACGTTACACCAATAGACACATTTAGAGAATGCATTTTGTATTCATAGTCCTTGTATATTTATTTCGTGCAATGGGGACATCACAGCCACATTGCACAAATAAGTTAGGAATGTGTATTTTTGTATTCTGTATTTGTAGATTTATGTTTTTTGGTATAGAAGAATATGGAGAAAAAAAAATATTATACTAAGTGTGTTCAATGGAGTGGTTGGTAGAAATTACTGCAATTTGCCCATTAAGTAATTTGGTACAAGATATTTCACCAAGAGAAAAATCTTATTAAATGTCATATGTGCTTCGAAGTATATTTTTAGCTTAGATTTTGTTACATGAGGAATATACATAATGCTGACATAACACATTAAGTACATGTAGAATATAGCTCGCTATTTGAATATTATAAAAGTATTTAATATCAGATGCATTTAAAATATTTATGAAAATGTATGATGTTTATATACTTGTTACGGATTGAAGAAAATGCATAATATTGATGTAATGATTGTGACTTTAAAAGTATTCCATTAGTCTGTTTGAATCTTTAGGCTGGTTTTGCAGTTAGGCATTTAAATATTTAATTGTATAATGTAGTAAAATCCAAGGAATGTAGCAGAGAGGCAACCACACAGCAGCAACAAATCTAGTATTAAAGATATCAGCAATAAACCCAGTAAAATAGATTCAGGTTTTATTCGCATGCACCAGGGTAAGCGCTTTCACATACAGCTTCATTAGACCTTTAAATTTATTTTACTGGAGTTTACTGGATTTATTACTGATATCTTTAATACTGGATTTGTTGCTGCTATATGGTTGCCTCTCTGTTGCATTCCTTGGATTTTGCTACATTATCGTATTAGTTGGCCTAGAGGCATTTGCTCCGGTGGGTGCGTTAATATTTATTTGCATTTAATTATAGAAGTATTTGAAATTAATTGAATAATTGATGGAAAGCATTGTATATAAAGGGACATATTTGGAAGATTAAATTGTTCCAACAGAAGGCGAGAAGCCGAGGTACCAGAATGTAATAAAAGAATCAAATGTCCGAGTAGTGGTGTTCCTGTTCGTGTTCCTTTTGATGAGGTTTGAAGTTTTGCTGCTATTTATGTGAAGTAGATACAGCTTTTCCCCGAGCTCAAGGGTGGAAGGAAACAAAAAACTGGTCAACCTGTCTGATGGACTTGGTTTTATGCAGGAAGAACCCGTGTTGTCGGTGCACATCCAGGGAGTGCAGTAGTCCCTTCACTATCCTCTAAGGGTTGGGGGAAAAATGTAGGTAGGTAGGTGTATGGCCTGGTTAAGGGACAGGTCATTCACCACCTTGAGCATGAAAGATGGGTTAGTTCTAAGGGTAACTATGTCCTTGTGAAGACTAGAAAAGGAGGAACAGCCATAAGAGATTGTAGCTCTGGTACTCTTCTGGCTGAGGTCAGGGATGTTAACTGTAGTTTTCCCTGTGCAATATTTTTGAGAAGCTTTGTCTGCTGGCTCAAATGGAGAGAACAGGAGCTTATCCAGAACAAAGTTAAGATCCCGAGGAGGAGGAGTCTATTTCCTGGGAGGTTTGAGGTGAAGTACTCTCTTAAGGAAGAGCTTAGAAGGGAGTTTGGATGCTAGTGGGGGATCCAGAGGAAGGAATGCTGAAATTGCAGACAGATGAGCTTTGATGGAAGAATAAGCCAAACCATTAACTGCAGTAGCTTACACAGGTAAGACAGGACAAAAGGGGGGCTTGCTAGAAAGAGGGTCCAGCTGTCTTTTGTGACACCATGAAGTAAATCTTTTCCACTTAGAAAGGTAGGATTTTCTAGTGTTTGGTCTCCTGGCCTCCTGCAGGACATTGAGCACGTCCTCAATGTAAAGGTGTCTGAAGGGGATCAGAATCCTGTCAACCCACGGGATGAGATGCAGAAGCTGCCACTGTGGGTAAATCTGGGATCCCTTCTGTTGTGTGAGGAGGTCCACTCGGGGGGGGGGGGGGTAACTTTTAGTTATGTACTTACCATAACTTTAGATGTTTGGGATCCATCTCGCCTACATTCTGTACTGATGGGTTCGGAAAAGATGTTATGTGATCCTATCTCGCCTACATTCTGTACTGATGGGACAGCGTCCCTAGCACCTGATTCCTGGGTGGCTCACTGGAAAACACTTCTGAGAACTGTGGAACCGAAGGAAGCTCGCCCCCGAGATGCCACGTCCAATTTGTAATGAGAAATAAAGGTGTGAGGAGAAGACCAGGTAGCCGCAGCACAAATGTCACTAATGGCAAGCTTGGAATGAAAGGCTGTCGAAGTAGCCATAGCCCTTGTAGAGCGAGCTTTCACAGAGGTTGTAAGCTCTCTATTAGAAAGAAGGTAAGTATGATTGATACAGTCTCTGATCCACTTGGCAATAGTGACCTTCGTGACGGCTTTGCCCAATTTATAGTCCGAAAAGGACACAAACAACTGATCTGTTTTCCGTGTTTGGTGCGTCCTATCTAAATAAAAACGCAATTGCCTGTGAACATCCAATGAGTGGAAGATGTATTCCGCTTTGAGTAGTTTGGGAAGAAAACGGGGAGTTCCAATGACTGTTGAAGACAAAAACTAGAACAAACTTTGGGAACAAAGGATGGATTAGGCCTGAGGGATACTCTATCCTTGTGAAAAACCAGATACGGTGGTTTGACACATAGGGCTTGAAGTTCCGAAACTCTTCTGGCTCATGTAATTGCCACCAAGAAAGCAGTCTTCCAAGAAAGAAATTTCAAGTCACAAGTTGCTGCCGGTTCGAAGGGGGAAGAGGTCAAAGCATCTAATACGAAAATAAGATCCCATGGTGGAGCGGGATGAGAAATCGGAGGTCGTAGCAGCCCAGCACCTTTCATGAAGGCTTTACACAACTTATTACTCTTCAAAGGTGGATCTATACTTTCATGAAAATTAGAAATAGCTGCCAATTGAACTTTGATGGTAGAGACCGAAGAACCTTGATTGAATAAAGACGCTAAGAACTTCAAAACTTCTGACACCGGGGCAGTAATGGGATCTAATCCCCGGAGTTGGGCCCAAATGGCAAATCTCTTCCATTTGCGGTTATACATTTTTTTAGTCGAATTCTTGTGGGCCGAGGACAAGATATGTATGACTTCCAAGTCCAAAACCTGGTTTCTGACTATGGTTGGAAGTGGAGGAGCCAAGCTGTTAACCTCAACGAGTGAAGGGACTGATGAAGCTGTCCCGATTGGTGGATCAAGAGGTCTGGAACCTGGTCCAGGAACCTTGGACCGTCCAGTGCGTATTTCCGAAGAAAGGGCAGCCAGACTTGACGATGCCAGTATGGGGCAACTAAAATCATCTTGCTCTGCAAGTGAATCGCCTTCTGGATCACCCTGGGAAGGAGGGGAACCGGTGGAAAGGCGTACAGTAGGCCGGTGGGCCAATCTTGGACTAGGGCGTCCTTGGGAACCACCCCCCCAGAACTGGGGTGAGAGAAGAACTGTTGACATTTCGTGTTGAGAGGAGTTGCAAAGAGGTCGCAACAAGGAGTTCCCCATCTTCTGAAGATCTGAGTTGCCACTCCGTCGTTCAGAGACCACTCGTGCGGGGAGAGAATAGTTCTGCTCAGTCTGTCGGCTATCACACTGGCTCTCCCCGGAATGTGTGTTGCTACCAAGAAACGGTTGGTTGCAATCTCCCAATCCCATACTTTCATGGCCTCTCTGCAAAGGGGGTAGGACCTGGTCCCTCCCTGCTTGTTCAGGTACCAGACTACAGACATGTTGTCGGACAGAACGGCAATCATGCCCTGGGGAAGGTATCTGTGTAGAGCTTGTAGCGATAGAAGCACCGCCCTCATTTCCAGTATGCTGATGTGGAGGGAACTCTCGTCGGGATGCCACTTGCCTTGGACTGACCTGCCCAGGAAATGCCCCCCCCCCACCCCGTCTGGGAGGCGTCCGTAGTCAAAGTGGCCACTGGAGGTGGAGGAACGAAGGGTCGCCCCTGATCCAGGTTGGAGGAAAAAAGCCACCAACGGAGGTCCTGTTTGCACGTCTCCGTGATCATAATGAGGTGACTGAGAGGGAGATCCTAATAAGACCACTGGACTGACAGGAGCCATTGGAGAATCCTCATATGCAATCTTGCTAAGGGAACTAGGAGAACGGTAGCCGACATGGAACCCAACAGTTGTAGGACCATCCTGGCTGGGGCTCGGCGTTTGAGGAGCAATGCTCGGACTTGTGATTGTAATATTTCTATCCTCTCTGTAGGAAGATAGACCCGCAATTTGCTTTAAGTCTCTCTCTACTCCGATAAACCGTATGTGCTGAGATGGCAGCAACACAGACTTTTCCCAATTGAAGGTGATTCCTAGGGAGTTGCCTAGAGATATAGTGGCTGCTAGGTTCTGTAAGAGTAGACGCCTGGAAGTGGCAGTTAGGAACCAGTCGTCTAGGTATGGAAACACCTGGAATCTTAGACTTCTCAGGTGAGCAGTCACCACCGCCAAACATTTGGTGAACACCCTGGGGGCGGTGGTGAGACCAAAGGGCAGTGCACGGAACTGGAAATGACAGTCTCCCAGGCTGAAGCGCAAGTGTCTCCTGGACGCCTGATCTATCAGGATATGATAATAGGCGTCCTTGAGATCTATGGAGCACATCCAAACACCTTCCTCCAGCAGCGGAAGAATGGATTGTAAGGTGACCATCCGGAACTTGGACTTCTTGACAGAACGGTTGAGTTTGCTGAGATCCAAGATGGGCCTCATGTCCCCGGTCTTTTTTGGCACCAAAAAGAATCTTGAGTAAGTCCCTAATCCGGTCTGGTCTTTGGGGACCGGTTGGATGACTCCTTTTTGAAGCAGCTTTGAAATTTCAATGGCTGCGAGATCCCGTTGACTGGGTGGTGGGTCCGGGATTTTCCGGGATGGAGGGGGGGGGGGCTGAGAAAAGGGGATGTTGTAACCTCCGGCAATGATCCGGAGCACCCATCGGTCCTCAGTGATATTCTCCCAGGCCTTTAGGTGCCTCGAAAAACGACCCCCGATTGGCTCCGGAGCGGCGCAGTCGGGCAATCCTTCAGGGATGCTGGAAGGTTGAGGAGCCACGAAAGGACTTGCGGTCTCCAGTGTTGCGGGGGCCTCTGCCGCCTCTGGGAAAAAATTCCCCCTCCTCTGCCTCTAGAAGGTGGATCATCCTGCTGTGAGGGGTAAGTCTTTTGAGATTTGCGGAACCACATTTTCCCGCCTCTTCTAGCCTTGGGATAAGGCCGGAAGGGAGTCAAAGTCTTACCCTCTTGTTCACAGCGGGTCAAGGTGTCCTTTACCTTGGGTCCAAACAAGGAGGACCCATCAAAGGGAGCGTCGGCAAAAGAGGACTTGAAGGCCTCCGCAAAATGACACAGGCGGAGCCAGGCTTGTCTCCGTAGAGCAACACCTGTACCCGCCGCTCTACTCGCCCCTTCGGCCGCATATGAAATGAGCTTCATGGACGAGTTCGATATATATGATAGAGTAGCCAACTGAGAGCTAACCGTCTGGGACAACTGCTCAGGTAGGTTACCAGAGAGGGTATCTGAAAGTTCCTTGACCAGATCCCTCTGAAGTCTGGTGAAGTGCGTCAGACAATTCAGAGACCTTAAAGTAAAGGCTGCTGAAGTAAGGGTGCGCTTCCGTGCGATCCATACTCCTGGACTCTTTATTAGGAGGATGGACGGACGTCGAAGCCTCTGCCACATCTTGCTGGGTAGCAGATGCCACCACCAGGGCATCTACGGCCACACCTTTAGATAAGAAATCCTTTTCAGGGGGGTCTGAGAAATTTATTCGGGCGAGCTGGCACCGGTTCCACAGAATCCGGGTGCTCCCACGCCCTTCGAGAGATCAAATCCAGGAGCTCATCGAAGGGCGGAGACACCCAGGAGGTGGAAGGCTGAGCCCCGAAGGCCTTGAGGAATACCGACTCCTCAGCGGAAGGGGGTTTGGACTGCCAGTCGCCTCGTTGCTTGAGGATTTCCAAGATGTCCACGAAGGAGACATCAGAGGACGACTTGGGGGACCCCTCCGCATCATCGAGGTCAGTGTCCGAGGTGAAAGACTCATCAGGCGAGTCAACGTGCTTCCTCTTACACTCTCTCTTCCTGGGAGGTTCTTCCGAAGAAGCCTTGGAAGGACCCCCAGGAAGCGAGGAATCCCCAATGGGGGTGACCTCAGGCCCCAGGGCTCCGCTGTCTTGAGACAGGGGGACAACAAAGGATCTAGTCTCCGTGCCAAGGGAAGGTGCCGGAGAGACGGTGGAGGCAGCCAAGGAAGATTTGGCCAAAGCACTCCTCATGGCCCTGAAGGCCGGACCCCCCCCCCCCCGAGTCCTGGGAAGGTCCGACCCCCGAGGCCACAACAGTAGACGGCACTCCCGCAGCAGACGCACCGAGAGGGAGGCTCGGACCCGAAGCGTCACCCCCGGGGCCGACCGAGGAGGTCCGTGTACCGAACTCCGACCCGAAGGACAGGGTTGGAGTAAGGGTCGGAGCAGACCCGGAAACCTCCACCGGCTCCACCAGCACAGACTCCAATGGTGCCGAGGCTGTTGGAGGAGGAACTAAGACGACAGGGTGGACAATCGGCTCCGGAGCCGACTGGGCTGGATCCGAGACTAACTTTTGGAAGACTGGAGACTGAAACAGCCTTTGAAGCACCCTGTCTATATCCGAATCGGACATCCTCGAAGACCGAGAAGAGAACGATCGGGCCTGAGTTGACTTCTCCGCCAGTTCCGAAAGACTGGGGGGACTGGCTCCGAATAGTCTCAAGCAGTATTGGCGCCGAGGGAGATTCCACCAGCACAGCAATTTCCCTCGGAGCCGACGGGGACTTCGGCGCCGAGGTAGAAGAGTCTGAGCGAGCAACCTTTCTCGGCTCCGAAACCAATGGAGCCGAAGAAGGTGACCCGCCTCTCGATGCTCGAGCACTCGGCTCCGAAGACAGAGGAGTCGAGGCTGGAGGCATCGAGGCAGACCGTTCCGACCTCGGCTCCAAAGTCCGTGGAGCCGATGTTGAAGCCTGCCTTGATTTCTTAACTGTCGGCTCCGACGGACTGGTCGGAGCCAAAGACGACTTCTTCCTGGGGGAGGGGGAAGAAGATGAAGCCTCCTCAAAAGAAGGGGTGATGAGTCCCTTCAATATCAATTTGTTTTTCCTCTCTTGGAGGACACGAGAAGAAAAGGTGTGGCATACACTACACGATTCTTGAAGGTGTTTAGGACCTAGGCAATAAACACATAGGGAATGGTCATCCGTGATTGACATTTTGTACCCACACTTGGTACATTTTTTAAAACCCGAAGGCCTATGCTCCTTCGACATCTCAACAAGACACACTTAAAAAACAGCCTAGAACAAAAAAACTACCACAAAGGTACCAATCCCTCTAATTTAAACAGGATAGGCCCACAGGTAGAAACTACAACACAGCTCTAGAAGAACGCGAGGGCAAGGCCCCTCTAACTAAAACGGGACCTTGACGCTAAAACAAAATTATTACTACACAAAAAGTTAAGCGACACAAGGTATAACACAAGTAGAAGTAGAGCGCGAGGAAACCCCTTACTAAATAAAGCGGGAACCTAGCGCTAACAAAATTCACACAAACTTCCCACAAAAATCACTTAGAAACGACAAGTAGCTGTTAAAACAGCTTTTGGGTGAAAAATTAGATTAATTAATTAATTAAATTAGTAAATAGTACTTAGCCCAGCCAAGTCGAGACCACGTCTATTGCTATGAAGCAGCAAACGAGATCTGGGGAAGTAGTAGTGGTGCATCCTGGGATATAGAATAGCTCAGCCAATTGGAGACTTCGCTCTATAGTATAGCGTGCCGAGACGGAACCATCAGTACAGAATGTAGGCGAGATAGGATCACATAACATCTTGTGGTGACTGCCCTTAGACAGTTGTAGAAGTAGGGGGAACCACTGCTGTCTGGGCCAGTAGGGAGTCAAACAAGATTTTTGGAGTGTCTTGCTGGATTTTCAGCAGGACATTCTGAATGAGCGGCAAAAGGAAAAGAATATAGATATTTCACCTTCCAATAGATTGAAAAGACATCTGTTGCCAGTGCCAGCGGGTCTGGTATCCTGGTGCAAAAGCCAGGAAGCTGCTTGATGGAGAACACAAACAGGTCTATTTGAGGTATACCCCACCTGTGGACCAGGCTCAAGGAGACATCTCTGTGAAGCATCCACTCGTGGTTTATGATGGTTCTGCTCAGTTTACTTTGGAGTTGTGGAGAGAGGGAGTGTTAGACCACCTGCAGAGTAATTCCCTGTGAGGTGGCTAGTTCCCATACCAAAAGGGCTAATCTGCAGAGGAGGCTCCTCCTTGCTTGCTGAGATACCACAGTATAGTGGTGGCGTTAGTGTAAATCTTCAAGGGGTCTGGCTGGAGGAAAGGTAGAAATGCCTGAAGAGCCAGAAGAACTGCCCTCACCTCTCGAACACTGATGTGCTCTAGATTGTGAGGTTTTGGCCACAGGCCTTGCACCCTTCGATGGACCAGAGTTGCTCCCTAGCTCAAGGCTGAGGCATTTGTGTGCATGACCTGTGTGGGTGGAGGTGGTTGGAGGGGAAAACCTGGATTGTAGATCTCTTGTACCAACCACCACTATTTCACAAGGGAGAAGGGGCAGCCTGTGCTCCAGAGGATGGGAGTGCTGTGTCCAGACTGACCGAAGATCAGTCTTGCTAAAGGTGGCATGGGGATGGTGGCTGCCATGTAGCCCAAGATTCGGAGGAACTGCCTTGCTGTCAAACCTGTGAATTGGAGGACAAGTAGTAGATGTTCTGTCAATGTTTCAACCTTTTGGTGTGGGAGAGGTATGCTTCCATGAGGTCTGAGCATATTCTGCACCCAAGGAAGACTGTTTTGGTTTGGCTGGAGATGCGATTTTGGGAAGTTTAACTGAAATCCCTGGACTATAGAGGACCCACTACAATGTGGATGTGCCGCTGCTCGAGGGTCTCCTTGCTGCCTGCCTGGATCAACATGTCACCCAGGTAAAGAAATATTTGTATTCTCTTTGTCATGCAATAAGCAATCACTGGGGCCAGACAGTTTGTGAAAACTCTGGGTGCAGTGGAAAGCCCAATTGGCAAGGCAGAGAAGTGAAAGCAGGAAGAGCTCACCAAAAACCTCAAGTATTTCCTGTAAGTAGGTTTTATGGGGATGCGGAGATTAGCATCATTTATATCTAATGTGGCCATGAACCCTTGTGGAAGCAGAAGAGGAAAGCAGGTTGGGTAGGGTCAACATCCTGAAGGTAGGAACCTTTAGAAATAGTTGAGATGGGAGAGGTCAAGAATAGGTCTCGAGGGTCCGTCCTTCATCGGTCAGGTCGTCAATGGTATAAAGTCAGGTAGCCGACCCAATTGCATCAGTTTTTCTTGCCCCAACTGTCAGCAGCCTCCAAATAGGGAGTTAGGTTATGGTGGAAAACCACCACCAGTAGAAAATAAATAAAAATTCCCTGTAAGAAGAGAGAAAAAAAAAAAGAGAGGACTGCAACGGTGAATACACTGACACCTACATTTACGGTAAGTGTACACAACTGTACTATGTTCGTGTTTCACTGTTGCAATCATTACACTTGGGTTGATTTCCAAAGCTGAAGAAAAGGGTGGCGGCAGTCAAGAAGACTTGAGGGCTTGGCTAGGCTGCCCTGCAAGATTTGGAGAAAACAGGCAGGTGGTAATGCTTGGTGAAGGTATGAACAGAAGTCCATGTTGCAGCCTCCAGGATGTCTCTGATGTTGACCTTTCTGAGAAAAGCGTCAGAGGTGGAGGTTGCCCTGGTGGAATGTGTCCTGACCCCCTTTGGGGGCAGT
Source organism: Protopterus annectens (assembly GCF_019279795.1). Classification (NCBI taxonomy): domain Eukaryota; kingdom Metazoa; phylum Chordata; order Ceratodontiformes; family Protopteridae; genus Protopterus; species Protopterus annectens. Next base: position 561,551,967 of record NC_056734.1, read on the forward strand.
TTCCCATGCTGTTTGTAGGAGAAATGGATGCAGTGTGCTAATCATTTGGAGATTGTTTGGATATGGCCTTACCTTCTGCCCCTGCTGTAAAACTGACTAGCAATTGGTCAGTTTTTCTAAAAGATTCAGTCCTATCCACATAGAACCTGAGCTGTCTGTGCACAACTAGAGAGTGCAGAATTCCTTTTCCCCCTTGTTATGTGGGTTAGGGAAAAAGGTGGGCAAATGAATGGATTGGCTGAGAGCCACATTGGACACCACTTTAGGCATGAAGGATGGGTTAGTCCTGAAGGACACAGTGTCAGCTTGGAAAATGATGAAGGGCTCTACAGCCAAGAGTGCTTGTAGCTTTGAAACTCTTCTAGCTGAAGGGATGCCAGAAGCAAGGCTGTCTTCCAAGAGAGGAATTTGAACTCTGCTGAAGCTGCAAGCTCAAAAGGGGGTAGGGGTGAGCTTTTCCAACAAAGTTAAGGTCCCAAGCTGGGGGAGGAGTTCTTCTGGGTGGCCTTAAGTTGTTAGCCCCTCTTAGGAACTGTCTGATGAGAGGGTGTGAGAAGAAAGGTGGCTCTATGCTGTAATGAGCTGAGATGGCAGAGCCATGAATTTTAAAAGAAGAGAAGGATAGACCCCTGTGTAGTAGGTCTGCTAGGTAATCCAGGATAAGAGGTAGGGAGGGCTGTGCTGTTTTGGCTCACAGCCTGGATCCAGGTGCAAAACCTTTTCCACTTGTCAGCATAGGATTTTCTAGTGCTGGGGCATCTGGCCTCACGTAAAACATCCAAGACTTGTTTGCCTAGGCTGGCAGCTTGAGGAGAGGTCAGGGAATAAGCCAGGCTGCCAGGTTCAGGGTCTGCAACTGTGGATGCATGAATTCTCCATTCTTCTGGGTCAGGAGTGCTGGGATCTGAGGTAGGTGCCATGGTGGCAGGGGTGACAGGCTGCGCCGCAGCAGTGGGTACCAGTGCTGTCGTGGCCAGTTTGGGGCAATCAAGATTGCCCTTGGTTTTTCCTCCCTTATTTTGAGCAGTACCCTTGAAATGAGTGGTAGAGGGGGAAATGCATAGATAGAGTGGTTTTCCCATTGGAAGGATACAGCATCCACTTTCCAGGCCTTGCTATGAGGTTCCCTGCTGCAGAATTTGCTGAACTGATTGGAGTGGGAGACAAAGAGGTCCACCCTCGGGGTGCCCCATTTCTGGGTTAAAAGGTTGAAGGTTCTCTGTGGTCTAGCAGCCACTCATGTGGGTCTAGCAGGTTCCTGGTTAAGTTGTCTGCCAGAGAGTTTAGGGAGCCTGGCAGGAACTGTGCTAGCAAGTGTACTTGCATGGCTGAGGCCGTGTGCCTAAGGGTCACTGTGAGCCTGCAGAGAGGATAAGAGAGAGACCCTCCCTGCTTGTTGATATACCACATCACTGTGGTGTTGTCTGTTTTGATCACTAGAAGCCCCGGGGAGAGTAGGGGTCTGAAAGCTGTTAAGGCGTGCTGAACAGCTAGCATCTCTTTGGTTGAAGTCCAGATGTATTTGACTTGGGCTCCAATGGCCCTGAATGCACCTGCTGTCTAGGTGTGCACCCCAGGCATAGTCTGATACGTCTGGTGGTGAGGGTCTGGGTGGTGTGGGGTTGTGAGAAGGGAAAGTCCCTTGTTATGGTTGCATGCTGCTGCCCACACCAAAGAAAATGTTTCCTTAGACAGGGTATCATAGGTATGACAGTTTCCAGGTCTTCAGAGTATTGACACCAAAGGCTTTTTAGGTACCACTGTAGTTTCATCATAAGCAGTCTGGCATATGGAATGAGTAGAATGCTGGAGGCCATGAACCCTAGAGCTTGCAGGATTTTCCTTGCGGATAAATGGGTTCTGGTGGCTAACAGAGAAGTAGCCTGTCAGATAGGCTTGTTTTTCTGAAGTAAGGAATGCCATTTGGGATGCTGTGTCCAGGCTTACTCCCAGGAATACATTTTTTTTGTCTGGGGACTAGTTTTGATTTCTTTTCATTGATAGTGTACCCCAGGCAGGTCAGTAGGTCCTTTACAAAGGTCAGGTGCTGCAACAGCTTTTCCTGTCTGCCTGAATCAGGCAATCATCTAAGTAGGGATAAATCTGAATATGTCTTTGTCTACAAAAAGCAATGGCTGGAGCAAGGCATTTTGTGAAAACTCTGGGAGCAGTGGATAAGCCAAAGGGAAGCGCAGAGAACTGAAAGTGCATAGATCCTACCCTGAAACATAGATATTTCCTGCAAGATTCCCCGACTGGGATGTGTAGGCAGGCCTCAAGTCTAGGGTGGCTAACCAAGCATCTTTGGAAAGCATAGGAAGAAGCTGCTGAAGGATGAGAATTTTGAATTTCGGTATCACCAGAAAGGTGTGTAGAATGGATAGATCAAGGACTGGGCGCCAGGTGCCCTCTTTTCTGGGTATCAGGAAGAGTCTGGAATAGAAACCCTGGCCTATCTGGTCTGCAGGAAAGTACAGTTTTGTACCTACCATAAATGTAGATGTCCGATAGATACGCAACTGCAGTCATAACATATGGGTTGTCCTGCCTCAGGCAGCCCTCGGTCGGCCGGATTCCAAAGTCTGGGTCCGACGTCGGCTGATGTCGCATTTCTCTCCGACGTCAGAGCGGCTGGAGTATATAAGCATCAGCAGACGCCATTTTCTTCAGTGTTTCTTGCCCCAGATGCCAGGTGCCCTCCAAGGAAGGCTGTAATCAAATTGGAAGGAAAAAACAGGATTCCAAACAAATAAGTAAGCAATAAACAGATACACCATAACAGATATCCCCAGCTAAGAGGAACAGGGATAGGAGTGAACCCAAGGCATAGAGGGGTATGGAGGGAGGGAAAATCCGACTGCAGTTGCATATCTATCGGACATCTACATATATGGTAGGTACAAAACTGTATTATGTCCTTCAAGAATGCAACTGCAGTCATAACATATGGGTAGAATACCATAGCTTAGCTGGGGGAGGAGGAATGCTCTAGGAAATAGATGGTGTGGCAATCAAACCCTGCAGGACTGCTGAAGCAAAGCCTGCTCTGGATCTGGAGTATAGAGGGAGATTGTGTTTGGAGAATGTATGCACGGAGCTCCATGTAGCAGCTTCTAGAATATCCTTTGTAGGCACCCCTCTTAAGAATGCTGTAGAGGTGGCTGTAGCTCTGGTGGAGTGTGGTCTGACATTGGCTGGAACACTCTTCCCGTGGAAGGAATAACAAAATCTGATGCAATGTCCAATCCATTTTGAAATAGTCTGTTTTGAGATTGCTTTTCCCTGTGCTCCAGAGGCGTAAGCTACAAAATGTTGATCAGACTTCCTACTGGTCTTGGTTCTGTCCAGGTAGTAGCGAAGTTGTCTGTGAATGTCCAAGGTATGTAACAGTCTTCCCCCTTTGTTTTCAGGATTGGGGAAGAAAGCAGGCAGATGAATAGCTTGATTTAAAGAAACCCTAGATACCACCTTTGGCATAAAAGTAGGGTTGGTTCTTAAGGAGACCCTGTCTCGGTGAAAGATTATGAACGGTGGTATTGCCATTAGGGCCTGTAGTTCCGAAACCCTTCTTGCTGAGGTAATTGCCAACAGGAAAGCTGTCTTCCATGAGAGGAATTGTAAGTCCACTGAAGCTGCTGGCTCAAAAGGAGGTAGAGTCAGGTTTTCGAGGACAAAGTTGAGGTCCCAAGCTGGCACTGGAGCCTTTCTTGGTGGCTTAATGTTCTTGATTCCCCTAAGGAATTGCCTTAGCAAAGGATGTGAAAACACAGGTGGATCAGTGTTATATCTAGCTGAAATAGCTGAAGCCTGTATCTTTATGGAAGAATATGAGAGTCCATTCTGAAGCATATCTGTCAAATATTCCAGGATGACTGGGATGTTCAAAATAGTGATGCATCATGACCCTTGCTGGTATTCCAAATGCTGAATCTCTTCCATTTTGCCAAGTAAACCTTTCTGGTGGATGGTCTTCGAGCTTCTGTTAATATCCGCTGCACTTCCTTGGAGAGAGATAGATTGAGGTTATTCATGGGATCTCCCAGGCTGTCAGTTGCAGTGTCTGAAGGTCTGGATGCACTGTTTTGAAGTTGTGCTGAGTCAAAAGTAGGGGCCATTGGGGAAGGGCCCACTTCTTGTTGTGACATATGCTCCATAGTAGTGGGTACCAGTGTTGTCTTGGCCAGTCTGGAGCTATTAGGATCCCCTTGGGTCTCTCTGCTTTGATCTTTAGTAATACTGTGGTCATCAGTGGCAGAGGTGGGAATGCATAGATTTTTAGGAAGTTCCAGTTGAATGAAAGAGCATTTATTTTCCAAGCTTGTGGATATGTCCTTGAACAGAATTTTTGTAGATGATGGTTGAGGTGAGGGGCAAATAGGTCTACTTCTGGCCTGCCCCATGTCGAGGGGAGTTGTGCGAAGATCTTTGGGTGTAACCTTCACTCGTGAGGATCTATGAAATTCCTGCTTAGGCTGTCCGCCAGCACATTGTCTTTGCCTGGAACAAACTGGGATTGTAACTATGTTCAGGTTCAGTGATTTTTCCCAAAGATTCATTGTCAGTCTGCAAAGGGGGTAGGAATGGGTGCCCCCTTGCTTGTTTATATACCACATCACAGTGGTGTTGTCCGTCCGTATCAGTAAAGGGCCTTGTTGAAGTTGTTGTCGAAAGGCCTCGATGGCATGCATTACTGCCAGCATTTCCTTTTGTTTTATATGCAGATGTGTTTCCTTTGGAGACCATTGTCCTTGTATACATCTGCCTTCCATGTGCGCCCCCCATCCAATGTCTGAGGCGTCTGTGGTCATGGTCTGTGTTATCTGAGGCTTTTTGAATGACATACCTGTGTTTGCCTGGCTTACCGAGGCCCACCATAGGAATTCCTTTTGTAGGCATGGAATGAGCGGAATGGTTGTCTCTAAGTTGTTGTTGTGCTGAGACCATAGGCTTTTTAAGTACCATTGAAGCTTTCTCATGTGTAGTCTTGCTAATGGAACCAGGAGAATGCAGGATGCCATGAAACCCAGGGCCTGTAGGAATTTCCTTGCAGTCATCTGGGTGAGTTTTTCCAAACCCTTGAAATAATGAGTTAACTTCTCTTGCTTGTCTTCTGTCAGGTAAGCCATTTGAGAGGCTGTGTATAGATTGGCTCCTAAGAAGGTTATTTGCTGGGATGGTTGAAGTCTTGACTTTTGAAAGTTGACTGTGTATCCCAGAGCCTGAAGTAATTGTATGACATAGTTCAAGCTTTTTGTCAACATTAGTTTGTCGTCCGCTTGTATAAGGCAGTCGTCCAGGTACGGGTAAATTTGGATCCCCTGGAGCCTGCAATGAGCAATTACTGAAGCCAGGCATTTTGTGAATACTCTGGGCGCAGTAGATAATCCAAATGGCAATGCTGAGAATTGATAATGCTCTGGACCTGCAAGAAATCTGAGGTATCTTCTGCAGCTGTGTCTGATAGGGACATGCAGGTATGCCTCCTTGAGGTCCAGAGTAATCAGCTAAGACCCCTTGCCCAGCATGGGAAGGAGTTGCTGTAGAGTCAGCATTTTGAACTTTGATACTATGAAAAAAGTGTTTAATGCGGACAAATCCAGTATTGGTCTCCATTGAGATTCTTTTCTTGGAACAAGGAACAGTCTTGAGTAAAACCCCTGGCCTTGTTCTTGTTGTGGTACTTTTTCTATTGCTTTTATCTGAGCAAGCAGAGAAATTTGCTTGATAGCCTCTGCCCTCTGGTTTTGTGGTAGGTTTGGCATGCCCTGTTTTCTTGGTAAGGTATGAAAATGGAACCTGTAACCTTGGTCTATAATGTCCAAAATCCATTTGTCTTTTGTCAATCTGTGCCAATTGTCTGAAAACAGATAATTTTCTGCCCAAGGGTGCTTCTATTTGCTCCTTGGTTGGTGGACGTAGAGGAAAGTCATTGAGATTTGTGTCTGAGGGGCGGGTGAGACCCCTGTGTCACTTCTTTGGTTTCCTGGCTGCCATTGTCGTCCCCTGTAAGGGCCTCTGTATTGTCCTCTTCCTCAGCCACGCCTGTTTTTACCCCTTTGAAATTTTTCAGGATTAGGAAAGGACCAGTTTTTTGAAGGCCAATTCCTGCTGAATCTGGGGGGCTGAACCTGGGGGAAATCTTTGACCGTCTGAACTGATTTTGCTTTTTCCTCGATGGACTAACACATCTTTAGCATTAGCACCAAAAAGCTTGTTCTTTTCCAAGGGTGCATCCAGAAGTTTTGCCTTAACATGATCTGGTAGAGGTTGTTCTTTTAACCATGCATGTCTGCGAATGACTGCCCCTGTCATAGCTGCCCTACATGAAGCTTCCAAAGCATCATATCCACACTGCAGAAAGTGATTACTGACTTGTTGAGAATTATGTACAGCTTCCTGCAAAGACTTCCCTGTCTAAAGGGACAGGAGAGGCCAATGTTTTCTGTAAATCATCTAACAGGTAATCCTGATATTGTAACATATGAAAAAGGCAATTCAAAGCTCTCATAGATAAAGTGGTGGAGGTGTAAACCTTTTTCCCCCATCTCTCTAATGACCTAGCTTCCCTGTTGGAAGGCAAGGGATTTTTAGAGGTGGAAGCTGAAACACCTTTAGGTCCCTGAGAAATAGTTTCTAAATCAACAGTATGGGCCCTGAATAAATGGGAATGTGTTTCTGGGACCCTGTAATATCTGTCTGGCTTGGCTGGAGCAGGAGGTAGAGAATCAGGGGTAACACTGGAGTCAGACTATAGATCATCCAAAACATCAAGCACAGGAGGAATAGCTAAGGGCCTGCGCTGGGGCTTTTTAAGGAAGGTTCGAAGTCGCTTTCTGGAATCAGAATATTCCTGGCCTTGCCACTTGAAATGTTCCCTCATGGTATGCAGAACTTCCCCAAAAGAAATATCCTCAGGAGGGGAGGCCGAGGGGATGGAATCCTCTGCATCCGAGTCCTCATAGGTCTGAAAGAGCTCTTCCTGGCCCTCGGAGTGGACAGAGTCCTCAGAATCTTCATCTGAGGGGATAGGTTCAGAGGGTTCAACCCGGGGCCTCTTATCAGGAGGAGGCTGGGATCCTCTCTCAGGATGGGCCTGTGAACCTCTAATCATGGAAATTAAGTCTGCGGCCATAGACATGATTTGTGTCTCCGGAGTAGTTTGAGGTAAGGCTTTTGCTGGAAGGTGCTTAGTCTTGCTGGCTGCCTTAGCCCGAGTGTAGGCCTTAATATACATGGCCATAGGAGGCCTGGCAGCTCCACGTGCAGGAGTGACCTTATCTACAGCAATGGTCTCGGGCATTTCCTCGGTTTCAGTATCCAGAGGAAAATCTATAACTGGCGTTGGAGTGGTATCTGTTATCGGAGTCGTCGGTATTGCGGTGTCTTCGGTTCGGAGCGGTGGAATAACAGTCTCAGGGGGAACCGGAGCACTCGCGGTAGGTTTTAGTGTGGAGTCGGTGGTAGACGCGGGCAGAGGATGTCGGTCCCGGTCTTTTCGTTTCTTGGGAGTTTGCGATGTCGGAAGTTCCGACGGCATTGTATACGCAAATTTTTCGCCGAAAAAGTCTACAGCGAACTCCGCCCGGCGCCTGAGAGTGTGCTTATTGAAGCGAGCACAGGCGACACAGGCCGAGACGTCGTGGTCTGGGCCAAGGCAAGGAAGACAGTAAGAGTGGTAATCCTTATGAGGTATTTGTTTACCACAAGACAGACAATTATTAACTTTTTCAGTAATTTCTGACATCGGCTGAGGCAAGAAAAGGTCTTGCAATCCAAGCCACCACTTGCATACAGCTCCACCCCCAACTTAATTTTCTATTGTTTTATCCCAATAAATAGAGGGTCCAGCAACAGGTATTTCTTTTCTTTGGAATAATATTTGGAGACCTGCTGCTGAATCCCTCTATTTTATTTCTGCACTCAGATCGCCAGAGATAGCCGTTGACAGTCACCGGCATTTGCTGCTCTTTTATACCACATCAGGTAAGCTGTTGTTTCAAATCCTTCAGAAAATGCGTGCTAACACTAATGGACAGCTGTGGATACGAGGTAAAAAAACATCCTTGGCTTACATCTGAAGATGAGCGAATGGTTGTTGTGGCATATGCTAATCTCTTCTGCAGTTAAATTCATTAAAGTTGTTTTCTATATGTTGGAATGACAGCGGTGAGGAGAATGTACCCCTTGATCTGAGCAGAGGTAAGGGACTGTTTGGGAAGCATTTTTTGAAATGCTGACAGCTGATGCAGATGTGGTCTGAAATGTCTTTATGGAAACCTCCAATCAGTAGATTTATGTGCCCATGCATGTCCTGTATACTGCAGTGTTAGGCCAAGGCTGTTCACTCAGTTTACAGTGCTGATTACTGCCCAGTTATGTGGTTTACAGTTATTTTTGTTTACAGAGTAATGTTGATTATGAACTTCAAGGGATGTCTGTCTGGTTGTCTGATATACGTCGCAACAGCGAGATTTAGGAAACTGATCGACCTTAAAGTTTTATGAGTAAAATAGTTTTGACTGTCTGAATGTAGTATTTCTTTTCCGCTGTTCACTGTGATTATATGTATGGTATACATAATTGCGAAGTTCAGAATTTGATTATTATGTTTATTTCTATTGTGTTCGTTTCTCGGTTGGTTGGTAGACTGTACATATTCAGCTTTTTATGTAGTCAATCTTGTTTATCCCACGCATTGTTGGACTTTCTCAGAATGGCTTCATTCACTTTTGTCTGCAATAATCTTTCTGCTTGTACTTGTCCAGTGGCAAGCATGACTTTTGGTTACGAGCTACTTTCTCACTTTACCGAAGTTTGTAGCATGCTTCATAGCCTGTAGCCAAAGTAATATTTGACAGCGAAAAAGTACTGTTATTTTACTCTGTAGTGCACTGGTGATCCATTTATAATGCATTTACTAGATGTGAGAACCCGGTTTAGGAAACCGGCCTGCTTGTTTGTGCCAAGTTTATTGTGTTGTACTGGTGCAAGGGTCATTGCACAGGCCAAACAGAGATTCAGCTTAGTGTTTTTTTCTTAGTCTTTTTTGCTAATTTACTCACATGGCATTGTTTCTTGGGACTATGTTTTTCCTAAGTAATCTGCACACTGCTCTGGTAGGTGTTACATTGCAACATGCCTCGATGATGATGATGCAGAATACTTATTTGCTATTTTTGCTGCTTCTGAAATGTTTAGAACTATGATTACATTATTTTCCTGTCAATTTAGTTGTAATGCATGTGTTCTGTGGAAATGTATGGATGTCTATGCACTGTGAAGACAGCAAGAATTTTTTAGTGAGAAGAAAAAAAGACACCTGGGCTGAAAAAAAACTAGTTGAAACTACCACACTAATAATTCTCTGTCTGTACCTCCACTATTGTGAATGCTTAGAGGTACTGAGTGCTCAAATTTTTTTTTTTGCCTGAAAAACAAATCCCCACATTCACTCCACCAAAAACAACATAAACCACCTATTGCCCACACTGAAATCATCACAAAAAGAAAAGGAAACCTGTTCCTTTTGTATTCTGGTAAACAAAAAACTAATAGGAAAGCTTTTTGGGGAGATAATGTGCACGGTTTGGGTTAAGGGGAGTGGCAAGGACAGGTTTAGGGTAAGGTTCACTTTTCCTATGGAAGCTGTAGTGAATGTCAACAATACAAGACAGAAATCAAATGCTTAATCTACCTGAAGTCAGCATGAATATACTTAGCAGCATAGCTACATCTAGAAGGCAGAGGAGGAACAGTGGCTGGACATTTTCTGTAGGTCAGATTTTAGACTTCTTGTGCTGGACATTTTTGGAAAGAAGGTCACAGTATTTCTGACTCCTTTCAGAAATAAACATCGTAATTAACTACAGAAATATAAGCCAAGTTTGAGACTCTAGAATGAAAAAAAAAAATGCAATATGGCAAAAAAGAAATGGAAGTGTTATGATTAGAATCCTTCTAGCATAGTTTGAATCTCAAGTCATTCAAGTTGTGATTCCGACATAGCAAAGCACCAGTCTTTAAGCCCACTTTCCAAGGCAATATAATCTGAATATAAAATCTAGTAGAACATTCACAGGACCACCCCCCCAAAAAAAGTAGAAACAGAGATCATGCACCCTAATCTCAAACTAAGTAAAATTCATTGACTGTAATCTAAAGATAACATCCTAGACTGTCAATTACTAGTTATGTCACATTTCTGACACCTACTAAAATGTTTTTACTAAGACAAGTATGAAACTAGATTAACTGTATAGCGTTAAGTGTTTACTAACAATGAAGGATATAGTCACTGTGGCGATATTCCTTCCACTTGCCTACTCATATACTCCACACATCTTTTGGAATGCAGTTTCATTACCTCTGTTGTACAAAATGGAGCTGGCCTGCTGTAGAATTGCTAGATGCACTGCTGTGCACTGTGCTACATTTTCTGAAACATGTGAGTATGTCACAGTTCATGCACAGATATAAACTATGAAGAACAGATTCTGTTTAAATACTAAATACTAAAGATGGCACGAGTCACAAAAAAGGAGAGAAAAACATTAGTTGTTTCTTGATGCCCAGTGTACAACATATCTACTGACTACAAATAGTATGTCATCATCAAGATGTAAAAGTGTTTACTGTGTGATAGAATAAGAGGATAGGCAAGTTATGAAGATGACTAACATATTATATGGACATGTTACAGTGACACGGTATGGAGGCTTTAAAACTGTAGAATGAAAAAGTAATGTTATTATGTCTATATGCAGTTTCTGGAGTTGAAAGTATCCTCAGAAAGTTGGACTATATGTTAATGGGAGTCGACTTCAATGTGGAGTAGGTTGAGATGTTTGGTTCTCCTAACAGGCTAAAATGATTTCTAGTGAAAAACATGCCTCAGTACACTATCCATGTAAACTGACTATCAGCTGAAAAACTATGGGGTTGATTTCCACATAGAAGATAAATATGCTCTTACAACCACTGAGAACTGAATCAATCATAAACAGCTTTTCCTTTATCCATTGTAGTTTGGGGGTTGATAGGAAGCCAGTCCATAAAGCACTGTTAGAGCAGGGGAAGGGAAGATTTGACCGAGCCATAGAGAAGATCTAGTCCATAACTTACAGACAGGAGTGCACACCCAAAATGTGTGAGTAGCACTAGAGCTGTCATCATATCCTTGTCAAGTAACATTACATGCTAGTTTACACTGGTAAAATGATCCCAATACCCGTTGTATATGAAAAGTTCCAGTTTCTCAAAAACATAGGACAGTGATCTAAGGTATTTAAAATAATTTAAAAATATATTTATGTATTGCCTAAGGAGATCTGCATCTATACTGGACAGCCAAGAACTAACAGAAGCATTGATTTCCTCTCTAAGTGCAAAAATTAGTAAAACATATATATTCCCTATGTGTGTCACTATATTCACAAGGGGGTTGTTTTTGTTCCCTAATTTAGATAAAGGATAGGGTGCTAGCTAGTCATGCTTCTAAAAGGAGATCTACTGGTCAAATATCAAAATCACAGACATTTCCAAAAATCATACCTTGGTAGGTGCCATGAAGTTTAAAAATCTTTAAAATTGTTAAATGTTTTGCTTCCTTCCACTACAGCTGTGAAGTCCAATAACCATATAATAACCTTACTTACCCCATTTGTGATCTATAACAAGGGAGCTATTGTAGATGTGGGTTACCCCTGAAGGGAATAGCTGAACTCCAAAATACCAGGCCAATCAAGGGTTTTATTGAGTAAATGGATGGTGGCATATGTAACAATAAAAATAATAACGGAACGAACCAAGGCATGAGGAACCATAAAATCAAAACTTTTAATCATGAACAAAATAACATAACAGAGGTAAGCGCTTTCACTATCAGGTTCTTCAGACCATACAGACCATGTCCATCATCACTGAAATAAATCTAAACAGCATACCAATCAAAAGTGAAACATCTTAATTGGTTAATAATCAAATTAACTGTGCTATGGAATAAAATACATCAGTAATGCTGACAGTGAAAGCGCTTACCTCTGTTATATTATTTTACCCTGATTAAAATGTTTGACTATGGTTCCTCATGCCTTGGTTCATTCTGTTATGATTTTCATTGATTCATGTTTTATTTTACTGCTTTATAATGGAGCATTTATTCTTAGAAGTTCGCTTTTGTTTTTGTATGGTGGAATATGTATGAGAAATGAAATGCCATGCTTTTTGGGGTCTATATCACAACCGTGAAAGCCAGTTTCAGCGAATACGTAAATATCGACACATATTGCAGGAACAGTGAATACACCGAATGCCCTAAACCGCAAAATTCAAAATCTCGAACCAGCATAGTTGACCAACCCCACCGCTCGCTACATACTACTCACCCAAACAAAATAAATAAACCACATACAAACACTAACCAAAACCCTACTTTTAACCCTACACTAAACCTTATATACATTACTATCTATGCACTTACCTTAATCCGCACCCTAACCCTAAGGTCCGTAACTATCGCACACTTACCTTACCGAGCTACACCGCAGAAGGGCCAATTATGCCGATTTGAGATTTTGAATTTCACAGTTTAGGGCATTCGGTGTATTTGCGGTTCATGCAATATGTGTTGACGTTTGCATATTTGCTGAAACGGGCTTTCGCGGTTATAATATAGACCCACGTTTTGAGGCTTGGGGAGGCAGTACAGATACCACCACAGACTACAAAAATAAGTTAAATTTAGAATTCTGGATTTTATTAAGGCCCAACATGGTAGGGTTGTATGATTCAGTGAGAAAAAAATACCTGACAACAAAAAAGGTATGGAATATTTACTCTATTTCCAATCCAGTACGTTGAGTATGTGCACTTCTAGCAGCTCGATTAAACCACTTCCATCTCTCATCCAAAATAAGTGTCTAACAGGTTATTTAATATCTTAAGGCAAGAATGTGAATGTGAAGTGGGAAACTATCTATACACATAAAAAAGCAAAGAAGAGGTAAACATTTTAACAGATGCAATGGTACCCATCATATAAAGGTGCAACTGTCTCCATGGGTGAATCCATTAAAAGACTTTTTCCAAATGTGTCTGGGGTTGCCTCAAAGCATCACTTGGATGTCAGGATAAAGCTTCATTCCCAAATAATGGGGAAACGTTGAGACCATCTAAAAGGAAGGGAGCTGATAAATATGTTCAAAGGTTATGCTGCCTGGTTTTGGACACATTAAGTTTTACATCTGATAAATTGTCAAAACTTTCTAATAGCTCATGAATCATTAAAGAATCTTTATAGGGGTCTTTAGTAAGAACAACACATTTCTCTGCAAACATTAAAGATGCAATTTCTCTCTCATAAAGAGACCATCTGGAGAGTTTAGAGGAGCTGTTTAATATTCTGTTCAGGGGCTCAATAGCCAGTAGGAAAAGAGAAGTTAATCAAAAAGGACTTGAAGTCATCAGTGGTTGCCCTAACAAAGTCAAAACAACAAGTAACTTAGAAGGAATGTGTGACTGGCAAAAAAAGACATTTTCACTTCACATGAGATTTATGATTTATGCATGGCTTTATATAGTGTGCCTCCATACACCATGTTTGGGGTGGTTACAAACGACATAAGATAAATGCATGTTGTTTTGTGTAATACCTAAGACTGCACCAATGTACATTTATCTCCCTTCCACTTCCTCTCTATGTCACTTGATGTGTTGTTTTGCAAATTATTGCCTGGCCTGGATGTTTTTCTGTGTTAGGGTTGGACAGAAGCCTTTTCTAACTACCCCATAGTGCAGACATATGGAGAATATGGGATATTGAAGTCACATGTAGTACACAGCCAGTACTTTTCCAGAAATTCCTGCAGTTCCTTCAGTGTTGCTGTAGGTCTTCTGGCAGCCTCCCTGACCAGTGATCATGTTGTTTTTCTTAAATTTTGTAGGGATGTCCAGTTCTTTGCAACATTACTGTTGTCCCACATTTTATCCATTGTTTGACTGTCTTCACCGTGTTCCATGGTATATCCAATGCTCAGTAAGATACAAGTGCTGTACTACTTTGAATTACTATGGTGTTTGTCTTAACAGATGGTAATGACTCATATTACACCTGTACCCCGAATATAATGAATAGCTACTCAACAGATAATCTGATGCAATTTCCCACCTGCACATTGGGTGTTTATTTCTGATTTTTTTTCTATTTTTTTATATATAAAGTCTGTGCAAATGTGTGCATATTGATATATATGTATGCCGTCCATTCACTTTGTGGTAATTTATAGCAATCCATTGGTAGCTGATTTTGTAGTTGAAAATCCTGTTCTTTACCTTCAAAGCACTGAACGACTTAGTAACCTTTGGTTCAGTAATAGAAATGGAGTGTCTCAATAGTTGTTGCCAGCTGTTTCAATTTTAGCTTTGAATGTTGCATTTTGGTATAGAAATTAGATGTAAATAATGTGTGTAATTATGTAAAACTATGGCAGAAGACAAGCTATGTAGTTTATTTCTGCTTGTCTTATTATTAATAGGACTATAGTGAGTAGTTGCCTGAGTGAGAAAAGGTTATTAGAGTGACTACTGACAGCATGGAGCTACATTATTTTTATGCATTTCTCCTGGCTTTATCAGTCATGTGTGGAATTTAGGTGGGAGGAAGGGCTCAGTACTATGCAAGTGTTACACTATTTGAGTGACTATGGCCTTATAACAGATTAAGACTGTGCTGCTTAACACCTGCAGAAGGTAATGCAATGAATGCCAGCAATTATCACCTGTGTCTGGCCATGCATAACTTTGCAAGTCATTAGCACAGTGCAGTTACAATATAGTACCAAGTCATTGTCACTTTTCAGGTAAAACTGTCAGCAGCTGTCAGTGTTATTTACATAAGTAGAAGTCGTTATCACATTTATGAATGCACAACTCACATTTGGCTCCTTCTCCACGTGCAGCGATTGCAATACACCCCCAACCCCTCCACACTACTTTAATTTATGTCATGTATACAATTTCAAGAAATGTAAGCAGTCTAGTAGGAAAAATGTATACATTACATCTTCAGTTGCTGTTTTTTCATGAGAAAATGGCAGGAATAAGAGGATTTGTGGTGTACTGCATGAAGAATTTGAATATATATATATATATATATATATTATTGACTGCCTTGCATCCTCTCATTTGACAGAAACTCATATTGTTTAGGCAATGACAATATTCAAACTCATACGTTATATTTCTTTGCGACTATTCTGCACTGCTGTGGTAAAATATTTCCTGTGCTTTCGAACTATGAAGTCATGCTGTTGAGTTCCTGATTATAGTCTTGATCTTTTATTTAGCAAAAATTTTTTAAAAATATTTATTTTATTATATTTTTTTGAGGGAAAAAAAAAAAAAAAAAAAAAA